>NC_069074.1:42412547-42719094 GCF_025698485.1 Gossypium arboreum | reverse complement strand
GATGGGTTAAAGCTGTGGGCAAAGCATGAGTTGCGTAAGGAAGGGTCACCGAACTTACTGTAGCCATGGCCAAAGCAGAGTCTTTTATTGAATTTGGTCCAACGAAAGACAAGTTTGAATCGTCTCAGCCCAATGGAAAGGGCAATGGTGAGGGAACCATGAGGAAGATGAAGAGGGACATAGCGATGATGGCTACAATATTAATAGCACAAGTGGCAATAAGAAACCACGAGATGCGAAGCGAGGAACTGATACCACAAGTGGCAATGAGAATCACGAGATGCGAAGCGGGGATCCAACAATCCAAGGGACAAAGGGAAGAGGATAAAATGCTTCCTTTGTCAAGAACCACACATACTGTGAAAACGTTTGAAGAGGTCGATAATGTTGGCTATCCAAAAAAAAGATAAGCCGAAGGTAAAGGCAGAGCCTATTGAGGGAAAGACATCGAGGGTTGGTTCGATGATGCTTATTCCTAACAAAAGGAATAGTAGAGAAGTGTTGATGTTTGTGGACATCAACATTGCGGGTTAAAAGTGGAGTGCTCTTATTGATACGAGAGTATCGGACTTGTTCATATCAGAAAAGGCTGCCAAGAAGCTTGGTTTGTCGATTAGGAAATCGAATGAGAAGATCAAGACAGTAAATTCTGAGGAGGCCCCAACTGTGGGAGTAGCTCATAATGTAGAGCTACAAATCGGCGAATGGAAAGGCAAGGAAGACTTTAAGGTAATCCAATTAGATGATTACAATTATATGCTTGGCTTAAACTTCCTTGACAGGATTCAGACAGTTCTGTTTCCATTGGCCGATGAAATCCATATTGTCACTGGTCCGTTATCGAAGATTGTTGTGTCAGTGCATCAGGATATGAAGGTTGGGACCAAGGTGTTGTCGTCAATCCAACTAGTCAAAAATGTTTTGTATGGGAAAAACATTAACTCGATAGAATGGAATGCTACAAAAGCCCCTTCAGAAAAGTTAGTGGAACGTGAGTCTGATATGAAACCTGGGGAATCAACTATGGAGATGCCACCTTTGGGAAATGTGGATTGTGCACTGGACTTCAAGGGGAAAGAAGCGATACAAAAGCAGTCGAAATGAGTAAATGCTGTGAGTAAGGTACATTGTAAACACTCTGATAGAGTTTTGAATTCTGACTTGTTAGCTTGGCAAGGTCGTAGGGGCCCTTTCAAAGTTCAGAAGTAAGAAGGCTGAGGGAGTGGGCGGAAAGAAGCCAAGATGTGAGAATCGAGGGGATTCCAATGGGAACAAGTCAAAATCAGGGCAAGTTAGAGTGGAGATTTCTTGCCAACGAAATGTACCAACAAGTGCAACGGTTCAAGTTAAAAGGCAACGGAAGCCGAGGCAAAGGTTCCGAAGAAAGGGACAACTAGATTGCAAGGCAAGTCGGGAAGAGGCCAAGGCAACGAGAGAGTTCCAAGATAAATTAAGCCAGTTTCATTCAGAAGTCGTAACGAGGACGTTGCGAGAATAGGTGGGGGAGAATGTCACAGGCTAAAGTTTAAAGCTCGTGACCATGGTACAAGATGTGCCCCATGGAGGTCGATCGATTAGATAGGGATCATTTAGCCTACGAGAACTAGCTCAATTCCAAGAATTGTTAGAAAAGCATGTAAGATTAAAGCCTGGGTGGCCCGATAATGAAGATATGACAACTTAGGCTATTTTGGGTAACTAATCTTCTAAGATAGAGGGAATCATATCATGTAAAGATTAGATTAGATTTGATAAGGCATATCTTGAAAATCCCTTAAATCATGGGATATCGTTAATCTGGTCCGTCGATGTAAATGTATCTTAACCGTCGATTTTAGGGCAGTTCAACTATAAATAGAGAGCCTCCCCCTCATCTATAACTCATCCATTGTATGTTGAATTCTTAAGAGTAATAGAATTCCTGGGAATTTACTCAAACACCTTCTGTAAATTCTTTCTTTGGCTTTCTTTTGTTTATTTGTAGCTTCTTTTGGCACAATCGCTTCTGCTATACAAATTGGTGCCTTAGAGAAATTCTTAAGGAATCCTCATTTTTTGGTGTAAAGGCTGACTTAGGCTAGTTTGGACAAGCGAATCTGATACGAGCATGCCCCGCGAACCTTATTGAACAAGTCTGTCAGGCCGAGTATTGACATGTTGGCAAGCTGATCCCAGCTTGTTTCTAGCTCCACGAGCTCCGTCCAGCTCAATTCAGCTCATTTGAGCTCATTTCAGCTCGTTTGAGCTCAACCGACCTTACTTTCAGCTCGTTCTTTATTTCAATAAATTAAACTAAGTTTTAGTTTTATACTAATTAGTTTGCTACAGCTCAATTACCAAAAACCTAGCTCATATAAGTTCATTAAAATGTTTTTCATTTAGTTTGAGCTAGTTGAATTAATAAGCTATTTAATTTCAATTTAATTTGTCCTAATTAGTTAAATTGTTATTTAAGTTATGTTTCATATTACATGTTTTAATTATGTAATAACCGAATTAATGTGTGGAATGTTTGTTCACATTTGGCCGAATTTAAGTTGTTCACATGGGATTTAATGAATTATTTTTCATTCATGTAGGTGCATGCACGGTTTTGTTCAATGTATGGGGAGATTCATGCACGATCGGATTCAAAGCAATGGAGGATTCATGCGTGACTTCCTACAATGCATGGTGTGCTGACCAATGGTCTTCCAAGCACCTATTCGGCCAAGGGGTAGCTAATGAATTAATTTCCAAGTCAAATACATGAAGGAAGGCTAATGGACGGTGCATGAACAGCTAGTTACAACGAACATGTATGACTAGTTACATGAATTGTGTTGATTGTTTTGGCTTCCCTAAGTGACTATTCGGCCAAGAAACACTTGTTAGAAGATTCATTCAAGCCATAGCCGAATCTAGACAAGGCCATTAAGCTTCTTGCATCCAAGTTCATTCATTGATTTTTCCTTCATCAAGAAGCTGTCCATTGAAGATACAATCAACCGAATTTAGACAAGCACATTTAGTGAATTTATTCTAGATCATTCTAGCCTATTCAAGACGATTGCTTAACTCTTAAGTCTTGTTAATTTTTCCATTCGGCTAGCTTTATGTAATGCTATAAATACTTAGCATATTTCAAGTTGTAGGGACTTTTTGCCAATTTTTTATTGAATTTAATCTTGTGAGAATTTTCTTCTCTAAACTTTGTTTGAGACTTTGTTGACTTATCTATATAGTAGTGGCGTCAACCCTGTTTCGTTCACCCTTATACCGAGGTTCCTAATTTGCTAAGTAGCGGGTCGAGGTTTATCACTTTCATCCTCTACCTTGAAAGCCTATAAGCATTTGGGTCGATATTTTCTAATATTGGTTTGTGCTTGCTTTTAAGAACCCTTTTCTTCCATATCCATCATCTATTAACTTCTTTCACTTTCCCTTCCAATTTAACCTAACCTATACATATTATTCTTATCCATAAACCATCATAGAACCATTATACATAACTTCCGTCCTATTTTCCCATCAACTTCATTTCAAAAGTGAATTGAACGATACTTTCTCGTAGACGATCGGGCAACTCAGTATACGACTCGACTCTCCCCGAGGAGGTTCGTATCATTTGGTATCAGAGCTACCTAAAACGAGAAGCTTAGACGTTCGAAGCGGAGCATTCCCGAGGTAGGTTCAGAAAAAAAAAGAGTATAGAAAAAAATCGTTTACCGAAGTTTTCTCATTTCGATTACTTTGTTATTGTTACTATAAAAACAAAAATCTACGCAGCCGAAGAAAAAAAAATCGTGTACAAAAGTGTTTTTATTGTATTTAGTTTGTCAATATAGTACAACAAAAAAAAAGTTATACAAGTTTTAAAAAAAATTGAAAAAAATTCAAAAAAATTCGAAAAAAAATCTGAAAAAAAAGGTGTTTTATGCAATTCGATTGCTGTTCGAATGTCAAAGCCCTTGGTTTGATATCGTTCCCGATTCATCTTCTATTCTAATCTCATCCACGCCACACTTTTTTACCCAATTCCTTTTTTTCTTTCAGCCAACCCGTAATCCCTCATTTGCTATCCTTTATAAAACTATTTGAAACCGATCCACAATACTAGAGATCAAATCATATTAAGTCTGTTACAAGGTTATAAGAGGAGAAAGGAGCGGAAAAAGGCATGAGCGAGTGAGATCATTCGAGTGGAGGTAAACGCAAAACGAGTGTAAACACAAGCGGGAGTGACACCTTTTTTTTTCCTTCTTCTTTCCGAGCGAAATTGTGAGGTTTGTGGTGAGGTACTTAATTTTTATTTATTTTGTTTTGTGATCTAACATTTTCTTTTTAGCAACAAAAATCATGTCACGTGAAGAGTTCACCGAATCGGAATACTAATACTTGGTTCAAGAAATGCGAAGAATGGCAACTAAACGAGACCAAAGTGATTGATTTTCTTCAAGTCGTAAAATGGAACCAAGAACCCCACGGAGATATACCCCCGACTACTACCCGAAAAAAAGTTCCAATCATGATTCCTTTTTGCCATCTACTTCAAGACAAAGAGATTTATACTATGACTCATATTCAGCAGCGAATTCGAGAAGTGACTTCGATCGAAAGTCCTTTTCATCAAAAAATTCGAGAAGACGAGAAACCGATTACGATTTTGATTCGTTCCAAGATGGCGTTCGGAGAGAAAGACATACTCCTAGTATATTTTCAAAGAAATCATTCAAGGAGTATTCTTCACGAAGTTTTGATTGTGAATCATACGCAAATAGTTCTTCATCTTTCGAACAAGATTTGTATTCTCATCGTTCTTTTGTACATTCTTGTAAAGAGAAAACAAAGAAAAGAAAAGAAAAAGCAAAAGAAGAAAAAGAAAACAAAATAAAAAGAAAAGAGAGGCAAGAGACAAGTAAGAGAGAAAATGAGCGAATCTTGAGAGAATTTGAAAAAGCCTTTGAAAAGCAAAAAGAAAATGAAAAAGAAAATGAGATTGAAAAATAGAGCGAAAAGAAATTTGAGAGTGAAAAAGAAGATGAAAAAGAAATTGAAACAATAGAAACGAATTATTCAAAAGAAAAAGAATCGAGTGAGAAAATAATAGAGCAAGTGAGGATTATTTTTACTAACCCACCTGTTCGATCTTCTTGTGAATTAACTTTTCAGGTTCCTAGAAGTTTGTGTGACCAATTCCATCTACATTACCTTCCAAACGAGAGGTGTTTTAGGTTGTTCGAAAAAGGTAAGTTCGCGAATGAAAACCACCCACTTGCGATCGAAGGTAAGGAAGGTAAGGATTCTTTGTTTATCGAATCAAAGTCACTTGATTTGGATAAATTTTGTTCACTTACTGTTGTTAACGAATTTGTTTTAAAAGATGCCATATACAGCTTTTCTTATGATGATTACTACATTGGCAAATTTGTTGACAACATTGGATTAGTTTTCTCTAAGCGAATTTTGAATGTGTTTGATCAAAGTCTGTCACTTAAAAATTTTGATGTGTTAGACCATGCAAACTTTTTGAATTCATGTGTTAAATCTTTATGTTTAAATATGCCTGCTCAATTGATTTGTGATAAATCTGCCTATTTGAAAAGTTGCATGTTCTTTAAAAATTCTTTGTTTGGCATCCATGTTAAAAATCTTCACATGATATGTGCAATTGTGTTCTTGATGAACAATCTTTGAGTTTTTGTGCGAAATTTCCATGTAGTGATTTGTATTCCCGATTAATACTCTTGAAGTATAAACCTTTGCATTTTGGTACGCTCGGTTTTGACAAATTAACATGTGTGTTTAAACTAGTGAAATATAATTCGTGTGGTGAGTTGATTATATCTTCTTCTAATATGTTGCTTGTTGGAATTCCTAATCAAGTTCATGTGTTCAAGCCTGGTATTTGCTACATGAATTCATTTTACGGAATCATTAAGCATTTTGCATCATTTGCATTCAAATTATGTTTGCTTGATGTTTGAACTTTTGATAAGAAGGTGAAATTTAATGATTTGGGTTTCAATTTTGATTCGTTTACTAATCACCTTGCTTGGCCACATCTAGAATTTTCGTTTCATTTCGAGAAGGTAAGACCAACCTATGTTTTTGGAATTGAATCAAATTTCCATGGTAACTTTCCTTTTCCATTTAAGTCCATAGTTTTCGTTAATACTAACCATTCTCATTTTTGTGAATTCCACCCCTCGAGGAGCATGACATGTCATCGTGCGTCACCACCTATTCAAATTTGTCAGAATAATAGGTTTGTCTTACGTTATCTATCCAAAGAAAGAAGATTCATTTTGACCGAGAAAGGTAAACCCAATCCTCAATTGTCTTCTCTTCATATTCGTCAAGGTAAGTCATCTGAAAATTTTCAAATATCTTTGCTCAATTAGATTGAAGTTGAAAATTCCATTGATTTATTATTTGGAAATTATTTATCCTTTGATATGATGGATTTTTTCTTTTGGCATTGTAATGATGTGATTATTATGTTGGAATTTGGAGACAACCCTCATGTTGTTCAAAAACGAAAGAAAGAGTTAGCATACCTGTGGCCATGGCATACCTTGCATGAGCAAGACAAAGGATCAAATGATTTGCTATATTCGATTAAAGAAATTAAAATATTTTGGATGAGGAATAATGTGTTTAAGTGCCTGCCATCATTTACAACCAATTATCCCTTGATCCAACTTAGTTTTCATGTTTGCAACGATGGTCTAATGAAACTCTTTGATAAATTTACGTATGCTTGCTTTGTCCAATTGAGATTTTTGGCATATGTTCGATTGAATGAATTTTTTATGAACTATCGAACACATTTGAATTTGACTCCTTTGAGTTTCTTTTTACCGGCTGTGGTAAGAATTTTTCAGGTTTGTGTGACATCTTCCATCCCATTTGATCGAGGAAAGCCATGCACGAGTCAAAGTTCTCCCATGGACAAACAGCTCGACTTGAGGACAAGCCTAAAAGAGGGGGGATGATACGAGCACGCCCCGCGAACCTTATCGAACAAGTCTGTCAGGCCGAGCATTGACATGTTGGCAAGCTGATCCCAACATGTTTCCAGCTCAACGAGCTTCGTCCAGCTCAATTCAGCTCATTTAAGCTCATTTCAGCTCGTTTGAGCTCAACCGAGCTTACTTTCAGCTCGTTCTTTATTTCAATAAATTAAACTAAGTTTTAGTTTTATACTAATTAGTTTGCTACATCTCAATTACAAAAATCCTAGCTCAAATAAGCTCATTAAAATGTTTTTCATTTAGTTTGAGCTAGTTGAATTAATCAGCTATTTAATTTCAATTTAATTTGTCCTAATTAGTTAAATTGTTATTTAAGTTATGTTTTATATTACGTGTTTTAATTATGTAATAACCAAATTAATGTGTGGAATGTTTGTTCACATTTGGCCGAATTTAAGTTGTTCACATGGGATTTAATGAATTGTTTTTCATTCATGTAGGTGCATGCACGGTTTTGTTCAATGTATGGGGAGATTTATGCACGACCGGATTCAAAGCAAGGGAGGATTCATGCATGACTTCCTACAATGCATGGTGTGCTGACCAATGGTCTTCCAAGCACCTATTCGGCCAAGGGGTAGCTAATGAATTAATTTCCAAGTCAAATACATGAAGGAAGGCTAATGGACGGTGCATGAACAGCTAGTTACAACGAACATGTATGACTAGTTATATGAATTGTGTTGATTGTTTTGGCTTCCTTAAGTGACTATTCGGCCAAGAAACACTTGTTAGAAGATTCATTCAAGCCATAGCCGAATCTAGACAAGGCCATTAAGCTTCTTGCATCCAAGTTTATTCATTGATTTTTCCTTCATCAAGAAGCTGTCCATTGAAGATACAATCAGCCGAATTTAGACAAGTACATTTAGTGATTTTATTCTAGATCATTCTAGCCTATTCAAGACGATTGCTTAACCCTTAAGTCTTGTTAATTTGTCCATTCGGCTAGCTTTATGTAATGCTATAAATACTTAGCATATTTCAAGTTGTAGGGACTTTTTGCCAATTTTTTATTGAATTTAATCTTGTGAGAATTTTCATCTCTAAACTTTGTTTGAGACTTTGTTGACTTATCTATATAGTAGTGACGTCAACCCTGTTTCGTTCACCCTTATACCGAGGTTCCTACTTTGCTAAGTAGCGGGTCGAGGTTTATCACTTTCATCCTCCACCTTGAAAGCCTATAAGCATTTGGGTCGATATTTTCTAATATTGGTTCGTGCTTGCTTTTAAGAACCCTTTTCTTCCATATCCATCATCTATTAACTTCTTTCACTTTCCCTTCCAATTTAACCAAACCTATACATATTATTCTTATCCATAAACCATCATAGAACCATTATACATAGCTTCCGTCCTATTTTCCCATCAACTTCATTTCAAAAGTGAATTGAACGATACTTTCTCGTAGACGATCAGGCAACTCAGCATACGACTTGACTCTCCCCGAGGCGGTTCGTATCAAAATCGACTAAGGCCGCACAGATTGCGAGACAAAAGGTCTAGCCCTGTGACACTAGGCCGTGTATAGGTGTAGGGGTCACACGGCCAAGTCACACGCCCGTGTGCCAAGCCATGTGAAAAATATTGAGCATTCTATTTTGTATTTTAATGATGTAAGGGACACACGGCCAGATTAGACGCCCATGTACTAGGTCGTGTGTCATACACGGCTGTGACACACGCCCGTATCTCTGCCTGTGTTGATGAAAATAGGTCATTTTCAAGGCTAATTTTTCTCACTCAATTTGTCTTCCACCTACATAAACACTTTAACACATTCACAAGCCAGTCCAAGACATTTAAACCAAGCCAAAATCAAGTCTTATGCATGACATATCACTTCATAAATCTATATATCCAAACTTACCTATTTTAAAAAAAATGCATATTTTGACCAAAAATGCATATAGGCATACTTATGAAGTTTACTGTCAATTAACCATACTAAACACTCATATCAAACATGACATTATCTCATATATATACATCTAAACACATTCATCACAAGCCATTCTAATGGCTAATTACAACCAAAACATTTATATGCCAATATTGGCTATTTAAACCTATACATGCCATTATAACTAAATTTAATTTACTATTTATATCGAAATGAGCCGATGGATAATGTGATGTGTCTCTAACCAACTTCCAACCTTAACGAGCTTCATGCTACTATAAAACAAAGGAAATAAAATAGAGTAAGCATTTTATGCTTAGTAAGTTCGTATAACGGGAAATTAACTTCTCATTCAATTACAATTAAGGTAAATATTCAAAGCATACTTAAACAATTTGACAATTTGCCTAAACACATATAACCTCAAGAAACATGTTAGTCATGTACTTTATATGAATATCAAGAAATAAGGATTAGCTCATCATGTAACAATTTTCATATTCATATATTTTTCCACATTAATTCTTCATATAACATATACATTTCCATAATAATTCATCTCAAGTTCATAATATTCTATGTCGAAACTTTGCATGTTGAATTTATTTGAAATATCGATGGATACACAGGTAGTACACTTGAAATGAACAAAACGGTAATCCGTCAATTTATATTTCGGAATGCTAATAGAGCACATAAGTGGGAAGCTTTTTCTCTCGAGCCATATAATAGGAAGCTCATGTGAGCCTTATAACGGGAAGCTTATCTGGGCTACATAACGGGAAGCTCATAAGATCCATATTCAGGAAGCTCAAGCGAGCCAATAATGGGTAGCTCTGAAAAGTCATTAATTAGGAAGCTCCGGATAGCCATATATTGGGAAGTTCAAGGGAGCCATATCGGGAAGCTCTGAAGAGCCATTAATCAGGAAGCTCACGAAGAGCCTTTTATCGGGAAGCTCACGAAGAGCCATATATTGAGACGCTCATAAGAGCTGCGATGTATCCACAACACATGCAGGATCACAAATGATAGGGATGCTCCGAAGAGCTATTAGTGGGAAGCTCGCAAGAACCATAAAATGGGAAGCTTAATAGGGCTAATAACGGGACGCTCTTTCGAGCTGTGGTGTATCCGCAACATATGCAGGACCACAACCAATACGGGAACCCTGTATCCATCGAATTTTATTTATTCAATCGGGACTTAACGTTTCTCAAGCATTGTCGAATATAAGATTAATTTCATATACATAGCAACAATACAATCACATACATACAATTCAATTAACACATATGAATTCTCAATTTAGTTACACGAATTTACCTTGACAAGTGTTCGTGTATTTGTAATATACTAATCCGACACTTTTTTTTTCCTCGATCTAATTCCGTATTTGATCTATCCGGATCTATATGAATAAATTTAACATAAATTCATGTTCATTTCAATTCAATTTACATCTTTGGCAAAATTACCATTTTTCCCCTGTACTTTTGATTAATTATAATTTCGTCCCTAAGCTTGGAAAATGAAATTCATGAAATTTAATCATTATTCCAAGCCTAGCCAATTTTTACATATCACAATAACAGCCTATGTATTTCATAAAATTTAAAATTTTATAACTTTTTAGTTTAGTCCCTAAATCATAATTTCACCAAAATTCTCTTTACAAAAGTTGTTTATCTATCAACAACCCTTCCTTTTCTACCATAAAATTTCATAATTCAATTATATCCATCGATGGAAAAACCCTAGTACTTTAATAACTTTGTAAATTAATCTCCGAGATAGCTAGATTAAGCTATTACGATCTCAGAAACATGAAAATTATTAAAAATGAGACTTCAGTACTCACCTAATTGAGCCAAAATAACTTGCTATCTTCAAGTTATTCTAAATAGGGTTTCCATGTAGTTTATATAGAAAAATATAAATGATGACATTTTTATATTTAATTAATTTATCATCTTTTATTATTTTATTTTTCCAATTTAGTCCTTTTCTCTATTTAATTTTCCGTAGATAAATCATCATACTTATCTACAAGCTCCTCTTAATGGTCTATTT
The DNA here is from genome assembly GCF_025698485.1 of Gossypium arboreum. Taxonomy (NCBI): domain Eukaryota; kingdom Viridiplantae; phylum Streptophyta; class Magnoliopsida; order Malvales; family Malvaceae; genus Gossypium; species Gossypium arboreum. Next base: position 42,708,099 of record NC_069074.1, on the reverse strand, counting down.
GTCATATAAGGACCTCTAATTTTGAATTCCATAGCTATTTGATCCTTTTAACTACTAGAACTCAAATTTTGCATTTTGTGCAATTTGGTCCTTTTTATCAATTAATCATGTAATCGATAAAATTTTCGTAACGAAATTTTTATACAATATTTTTAATGACCCGATAGTCACGGGTAATTATAAAGTGTATTTTCATGCCTAAGTTTTCATAAAAAGGACTCATAAATATTTTTTAAAAATATTTATGAAGTTAATTGTGTGGTTAATTAGGTCTTAATTAGGTGAATTAGCTTGAATTAAGAGGAATTAGGAAAATGACTAAATTGTATAAAGGGTGAAAGTTAAATTATAGATCAAAGAAAAGAAAAGGGACTAAATAAGTAATTAAGCCTTAATTAACAAGTGAATGGTGATTGTGTGCACATGTAAAAATAAAATACATATGTATAAAATAATAATATATGAAATACTTAATATTTAAGTATATAATAATATATTATATTGTATTATATTATTATAATAACTAAAAGAAATAAAATAAATAAAAGAAAAGAAACAAAGAAACAACAAAGTTAAAAACGAAGCAGAGAAGAAAAAGAAAGAAAAGAAAAAAAGAAAGAAAAGGAGAAAAGCTAGGGATTTCAAAGTTCAAAGCTTAATTAGTAAGTCAATTTAGTCCATTTTCTTTTAATCTTTATGTTTTTAGAATCCTAAAACTAAATACTACCCAACCCCTGTCAAAATTTTAGAAATTATTGAGATTTTAAATGTTGTCTATGCTGAATAATTAGAGTATTAAGGACTAAATTGATAGATTTTTAAGTTAGAAATGAAAAAGGATTGAATTGTAGAATAAATAGTAAATTTTGAGTAAAAGGGACTAAATTGTAAAAATTTTACAATTTAGGGATTTAAGTGAAATTAGAGAGTTAAATCTAGTTCAAAGTGGAAATTGAATGAAAATATAGAATTAATTGTAAAGAAATAAAGTTAGTATCGGTATTGTATTGATAAATTTTATTTGTTTTAATTCCGTAGCTAACGTTGTGCCGGAAACCTCAACTAAAAAGGGAAAAAATAATTCGACGAGGAATAGCTCGAAAGTTCTGGTTTGCATTTCTATAATCCGAATCTAATTATTAATTATTGTATTTAAATTTAATATTTATGGCAAGTGATTAAGGTGAGTAATTAGCATTTTGATACTGAATTGAATTTATATGAATTTGTGATTAATGTGAAATGTGGATATTGGATATTGATTGTTTTTGAAATGTAGAATTAGACCCTAGTAACTGTATCGGGCTGAGTCGAATATAGATGGCATGCCATAAGATTGGAAGAATTCAGGGATTCTTCGACATCGAGCCGATGAGACACTAGGTGTCAATCTATTACTTCGGATTAATTCGATGATGCACTGGGTGCCAATTTACTTCGGTTTAGCCGATGAGACACTGGGTGTCAACGTATTACTTCGAATTATCCGATAAGGTACTGGGTACCAAACTGGTGTGTTTTGGTTGGATCCATGTATCCGTCCAGGTCCGAGTCGTGTTAATAGGGGTAATTAAAAGAAGGGATATTATGAAATGTATTTGGAAATACTGAATGTGAATGGAAATGATACATATAAATTGTGTAACATATTGTGAAAAGCTAATTGAGATAGCAAATTATGAGAATTGAATGTATTATGTATAGACTGATAAATTGAAATGACTACTATTAATATATGATAAAATGTTTATGTTATATTATTTTACTTAAAGTATTCGGATTATAGAAATACCACTAAGTTTATACTCAGCATACGGTTTGTTATCAGTGCACGGGTTATAGATACTTAAGTGTGATCATTGATCCAACATTCATCAATGATCATTAACGATCCTGAACTCAAATGTGGTGATATATGTCTTTTTTGTATCGGCATGTATCTAGGGCATCTAAATGTTAACTATTGTTTGCTTATGGATTGTAGATAAGAATATAAATTAATATTGGTTGCTTATATATATAAGTATATGTTTTATGTCAAAGTTATGGAATGGTATGTTTCATTTAGTGCATAAATGTTCATTAATTAGGTAAATGTTGATTGAATTAAGTAGGTTTAAAATATGAATTATATAGATGTTTTGATGGCTAGTTTTGATTATACAATTTTGAGGGTACATTGGTTAGATATCTAGGATAACTGTTTTGACATGTTTGAAATGTATTTGATTGTGTTTTGAATAGGCTGAACTAATGGTTTTTGAGTTGTTTGGTGTTCAAGATTGCAGGGTATGGTAAACTTGATGTTTAAGGTTCATTTTGAGTCCACACGGCCAGACACACGGGCGTGTGACTGGACTGTGTGAGACACATGGCTAACACATGGGCGTGTGGTTTGGCCGTGTGTCCCCTACAACTTTAAAATTTAAAACAGAATGCTCAAGTATTTTCACACGGGCAGAGACACGGGCATGTGTATTAACCGTATGTGATACACGGCCTAGCACACGAACATATGTCTCTTGTTTCTATGAAAATTTTTAATGTTTTCAAAAAAAAAATTTAGTACCCGGTTTAGTCCCGATTTGTTTTTAACACATATTTTGGGCCTCGAATGCTCATAAAAGGGAAAATATGATTAATTTATTATATAAATGTTAATATTATATGTAATGTTTATATTTGATTTGAAAAGTTTGGTAATGCTCCGTAAAATCTGTTCCAGTGACAGATAAGGGTTAAGGGTGTTACAATTTATTAGTATCAGAGCTTTACAGGTTTAGCCGATTCTCAGACTAAATCGAGCTCGTAATCAAGTCTATATGTACATGTCATAATTGAGTCAAAATTGAGTCGGGATTTGGATGCTAATATATATATTTGTTTTTGTTTCATAGTTAAAAATATCGGATGATTATAGTGATGATTTTGATCAAGAAATATATACTGGGGATGATGTCTCTAATAAGTTAGATGAAACTGAATCGACAACATCGAGTGTTAACCCAGTTAGTCATCAACAACAAATGTCGAACGAGGTAATATAAAGGAAAGAGATGATTCACAATTACTTAGAGCTATTGTCGATGCTCTTCAGCGAGTGGCCGGAGCCACATTCACTATGATATCTACCCTACTGTTCATAGAGCTCCGATTAAAGAATTACATAAGTATGGTGCAATTGAACTTTTGGGTATAAAAGGAGTTGATCCTTCTATAGCTGAAATTTGGACGGAATCTACAAAAAGAATTTTACAGCAACTTGAATGTAATCCACAGGAAAGTTTATTATGTGTTGTTTCTCTACTACAAAGAGAAGCTTATACTTGGTGGCAGTCAGTAACACGACATGTACTTGTAGAATAGGTAAATTGGGAATTTTTCCAAAAGGAATTTCAGAAGAAATATGTGGGTAAATTGTATATCGAAGATAGAAAACAAAAGTTTTTGATGTTGAACCAAGGTGAATTGTCTGTGGTTAATTATGAACGAGAGTTCTCACGACTTAGTAGGTATGCTGCTGAGTTTGTATCGATTCAAGCTGACAGTTGTAAGCGATTTCTACATGATTTATGTGATGAATTACGAGTACAGTTGGTATCACACAGAATTACTGAATTTGTAGATTTAGTTGAAAGGGCAAGAATGGTAGAATAAGTACTGGGTTTTGATAAAAAAACTGAGAATACTCGTACAGTTGGAAAATGTCCTAGAACTACTAGTTCAAATCCACAACCGAAGAGATCAAAAGAATTCCATGGTAGCTGGAGGTCAAATTTTAGATCAGACAGAACTAATAGAAATCGTGATAGACAGCTGAAAGTGTATACGGGTAGTATATGATGTCCATCTCAGGATATTGAAATTTTGAATTGTGAGCATTGTGGGAAAAAACACCATGGTGAATGTTAAAAATTAACTCGAGGCTATTTTCGTTGTGGAACTACAGAACATTTTGTTAGAGGTTGTCCGAAGAATGAAAATGCTACCCCTATTACTTCTCAGAGATCTATGCCTACTTCTAGAGGTCGCGGGTCAAGTCGAATTGGTTCATTTTCAAGAGGTGGTACTAGAAAGGGAAATGATGTGGTTACTCAACAGTTAGAGGCTAGAACTCTAGCTTGAGCTTATGTTGTACAGACTCGTGAAGATGTTGACGCAAATGATGTTGTAACAGATATATTTTTACTGTATTTTGACTCTGTTTATGCTTTGATAGTTCTGGGATCTTAACATTCATAAATTAATACTAAATTGGTTGAGTCGAGAAGTTTAAAGTCTGAGATGTCTAGAGTATCGATAGTGGTGTCTAGTCCATTGGGACAATTTGTGTTAGTGGATTGGGTGTGTAGGAGATGTCCATTGATAATACAAAATATAATATTCCCAGTTGATTTGTTGATAATGTCGTTTGGTGATTTTGATGTAATTTTGGGAATGGATTGGCTTACGAAGCACGTGGTAATTTTGGATTGTTGGAAAAAGAAGTTTGTTGTTCAGAGTGAAAACAGTGATAAAATTGAGGTGAATGATATTCAAACAAGTGGTTTAACACGAATAATTTTATCAATTCAAGCTAATAAACTTCTTCATCAGGGTTGTGAAGCTTTTCTAGCTTATGTTATCAATTCAGATTCTGTTAAAAGTCAGTGCATTAAAATTTGAACTGTTTGTGAGTTTCTTGATATATTTCCTAAAGAATTATCAAGATTACCACCAGATCGGAAAGTTTGAGTTTGCAATTGAAGTATTTCTTGGTACAGTTTCGGTGTCAATACCCCCATATCTATGTCATCTACAAAGTTGAAAGAATTAAAAGTGCAACTGCTAGACTTATTGAATCGTGGTTTTATTCATCCTAGCATATCTCATTGGGGAGCTCCAGTGCATTTTCTCAAAAAGAAACGTAGTTCGATGCGACTTTGCATTGATTATCGGTAATTGAATAAGGTGACGATTAAGAATCAATATCCTTTACCCCGTATTGATGACTTATTTGATCAACTAAAGAGAGCTTCTGTCTTTTCAAAGATTGATTTAAGATCGGGTTATTACCAGCTAAAAATGAAAAAAAGTAATGTACCGAAGATGGCATTTTGAACATGGTATGGTCATTATGAATTTTTAGTGATGCCTTTTGGATTGACAAATGCTCCGGCAGCATTTACGGATCCTATGAATCAAATTTTTCAATCGGATTTGGATCAGTTTGTGGTAGTTTTCATTGATGATGTTTTGGTTTATTCAAAATCTGAATCCGAGCATGAACAACATCTCAGAATTGTTTTGCAAATGTTACAGAAGAAGCAGTTGTACGGGAAGCTTAGTAAGTGTAAATTTTGGTTATCAGAGGTTGTATTTTTAGGTCATGTTATTTCGGCAGATGGAATTAGAATTGATCCAAAAAATATTAAAGCAATTGTTCAGTGGAAAGCACCGAGGAATGTGTCAGAGATTCGTAGTTTCCTTGGATTGGCTGGTTATTACCGAATATTTGTAAATAGATTTTCGAATATAGCTTTGCCGATGACAAAGTTGTTGCATAAGAATGTTCAGTTTGCCTGGGATGATCAGTGTCAGGAAAGTTTTGAGAAATTGAAACAAATGTTGACTGAAGTGTAGATTTTGACTTTACCGGAATCAGGAAAGGAATTTTGTTGCGTATGGTGATGCTTCCTTGAGCGGTCTTGGTTATGTTTTGATGCAAGACGGGAAAGTGATTGATTATGCGTCTCGTCAACTAAAAACTCATGATCGTAATTATCTGACACAGATTTGGAGCTAGCTACTGTGATTTTTACTCTAAAGATATGGAGACATTATTTGTATAGTGAGAAATGTTATATTTATACTGATCATAAGAGTCTCAAATATCTTTTATATCAAAAGGAGTTAAATTTGAGACAGCGTCGTTGGATAGAGCTTTTAAAAGATTATGATTGTGTTATTAATTATCATCCTGGTAAAGCTATGCTGTAACTGATGCATTAAGTAAAAAAACAGCAATTGAATTACGTGCAATGTTTGCTCAGCTCAGTATCAGTAATGATGGAAGTCTGTGGGTTGAATTGAGAATTAAACCGGTGATGTTTGATCGAATCAAGTCAGCACAGTTAGAAGACGACAAGTCGATGAAGAAAAGAGAAATGATTCAAAATGGTATGTTAGAAAATTTCAGCATTGGTGATAATGATTGCTTGAGATTTCATAACCAAATCTATGTTCCGGATGTTTCTGAATTGAAAGAATTGATACTTTACGAAGCTTATAATAGTCCTTTTGCTTTACATTCTGGAGGAATGAAAATGTATCGTAATCTGCGAGAAACTTATTGGTGGTCGAGACTAAAAAGAGATGTGGTTAAATATGTGGCTAAATGTTTTACTTGTCAGCGAGTTAAGATAGAACATCAGGTTCCTACCGAATTACTTTAGCCTATTAATATTCCTAAATGGAAATGAGATTGTATTACGATAGATTTTGTAACGGGGTTATCATTATCAGCAAGTAAGAAAAATGATATTTGAGTGATTGTTGATTGACTTACAAAATCAGCTCATTTCATTGCGGTTAGGATTGATTGGTCACTTCAAAAACTTATCGAAGTTTATATTCAAGAAATTGTGAGATTGCACGGTGTTCCTATATTGATAATTTCTTAATGGGATCTGCTGTTCACTTCTAGATTTTGGAAACAATTGCATGAATCTTTTGGTACGCGACTTAATTTTAGCACAGTTTTTCATCCACAAACTGACGGACAATCTGAGCGAGTTATTCAGATTTTGGAAGATATGCTTCGATTATTAATTTTGAATTAGGTTGGGAGCACTATTTACCCTCGGCTGAATTTGTATACAACAATAATTTCCAATCAAGTATTCAAATTGCTCCGTATGAAGCTTTATATTGTCATAGATGTTGATCACCTATTTGTTAGATGGAATTGAATGAAAGAAAAATGATTGGGCTAGAATTAATTCAAGAAACAGAGGATATTGTTAAGAAAATTCGAGATAGATTGAAAGCAGCTTTTGACAAACAGAAATCATATGCAGATTTGAAATGTCGAGATATTGAATACTCTATTGGCGATAAGGTATTTTTTAAAGTTTTGTCTTGGAAGAAAATTTTGAGATTTGGCCGAAAAGGGAAATTGAGTCCTTGTTTTATTGGACCGTATGAGATTACAAAAAGAGTGGGATCAGTTGCATATCATTTGGCCTTACCTGCAGAATTACAGAAAATTCATGATGTTTTTCATGTTTCAATGCTCAGAAGATATCGATCAGACCCATCTCATATTTTTCGATGAAATATATTGAAATTCAACCTGATTTGTCATATGAAGAAGAGTCGATTGAGATTTTAGCACTGGAAGTAAAAGAATTGCATAATAAACGGGTTCCGTTAGTAAAAGTGTTATGGCGTAGTCTAAGTGTTAAAGAAGTGACTTGGGAACCGAAAGAAACTATGAGATTTTTCAGTACCCCCAACTCTTTTCAGGTAAATTTCGAGGACGAAATTTATTAAAGGGGAGAATTGTAACGACCCGATAGTCATGAGTAATCGGAAAGCGTATTTTCAGGTCTCCGTTTTCATAAAAGGATTCATAAATATTATTAAAAATATTTATGAAGCTAGTTGTGTGGTTAATTAGGTCTTGGTTAGGTGAATTAGCTTGAATTAAGAGTAATTAGGAAAAATGACTAAATTGTATAAAGGGTGAAAGTTGAATTATAGATTAAAGAAAAAGTAAAGGGACTAAGTAAACAATTAAGCCTTAATTAACAAGTGTATGGTGATTGTGTGTACATGTGTAAAAATAAAATACATATGTATAAAATAATAATATATGAAATACTTAATATTTAAGTATATAATAATATATTATATTATATTATTATAATAACTAAAAGAAATAAAATAAATAAAAGAAAAGAAACAAAGAAACAACAAAGTTAAAAACGAAACAGAGAAGAAAAAGAAAGAAAAGAAAAAGAGAAAAAAAAAAAAAGAGAAAAGCTAGGGATGTCAAAGTTCAAAGCTTAATTGTAAGTCAATTTAGTCCATTTTTTTTTTATAATTTTTATGTTTTTAGAATCCTAGAACTATATACTACCCAACCCATGTCAAAATTTTAGAAATTATTGAGGTTTTAAATGTTGTCTATGTTGAATAATTAGAGTATTAGGGACTAAATTAATAGATTTTTAAGTTAGAAATGAAAAAGGACTAAATTGTAGAATAAATAGTAAATTTTGAGTAAAAGGGACTAAATTGTGAAAATTTTACCATTTAGGGATTTAAGTGAAATTAGAGAGTTAAATCTAGTTTAAAGTGGAAATTGAATGAAAATATAGAATTAATTGTAAAGAAATAAAGTTAGTATCGGTTTAGGGACTAAATTGGCATTTAGGCAAATGTTGAATAAAAATTTAAATATTTAATGTGAAATTGAATTGTATTCTATTGATGAATTTTATTTGTTTTAATTCCGTAGCTAATGTTGTGCCGGAAACCTCAACTGAAAAGGAAAAAAATAATTCGACGAGGAATAGCTCGAAAGTTCTGGTTTGTATTTCTATAATCCGAATCTAATTATTAATTATTGTATTTAAATTTAATATTTATGGTAAGTGATTAAGGTGAGTAATTAGCATTTTGATATTGAATTGAATTTATATGAATTTATGATTAATGTAAAATGTGAAATGTGGATATTGGATATTGATTGTTTTTGAAATGTGGAATTAAACCCTATTAACTGTATCGGGCTGAGTCGGATATAGATGGCATGCCATAGGATTGGAAGAATTCAGGGATTCTTCGACATCGAGCCGATGAGACACTAGGTGTCAATCTATTACTTCGGATTAATTCGATGATGCACTGGGTGCCAATTTACTTCGGTTTAGCCGATGAGACACTGGGTGTCAACTTATTACTTCAAATTATCTGATAAGGTACTGGGTACCAAACTGGTGTGTTTTAGTTGGATCCATGTATCCGTCCAGGTCCGAGTCATGTTAATATGGGTAATTAAAAAAAGGGATATTATGAAAGGTATTTGGAAATACCGAATGTGAATGGAAATGATACATATAAATTGTGTAACATATTGTGAAAAGCTAATTGATATAGCAAATTATGAGAATTGAATGTATTATGAATAAATTGATAAATTGAAATGACTACTGTTAATATATGATAAAATGTTTATGTTATATTATTTTACTTAAAGTATTCAGATTATAAAAATACCACTAAGTTTATACTCAGCGTATGGTTTGTTATCCGTGCACGGGTAGGTACTTAAGTGTGATCGTTGATCCAGCATTCATCAACGATCATCAACGATATCGAACTCAAATGTGGTGATATATGTCTTTTTTGTATCGGCATGTATCTAGGGCATCTAAATGTTAACCATTTTGTGTATGGATTGTAGATAAGAATATAAATTAATATTGGTTGCTTATATATATAAGTATATGTTTTATGTTAAAGTTATGGAATGGTATGTTTCATTTAGTGCATAAATGTTCATTAATTAGGTAAATGTTGATTGAACTAGGTAGGTTTAAAATATGAATTATATAGATGTTTTGATGGTTAGTTTTGATAATGCAATTGTAGTACCTTTGAGGGTATATTGGTTAGATATCTAGGCTAACTGTTTTGACATGTTTGAAATGTATTTGATTGTGTTTTGAATTGGTTGAACGAATGGTTTTTGAGTTGCTTGGTGTTCAAGATTGCAGGGTATGGTAAACTTGATATTTAAGGTTCATTTTGAGTCCACACGGCTAACGCATGGGCGTGTGGCTTGGCTGTGTGTTCCCTGCAACTTTAAAATTTAAAACAGAATGCTTAGGTATTTTCACACGGGTAGAGACATGGGCGTATGTTTTAGCCGTGTGTGATACACGGCCTAGCACACGGACGTGTGTCCCTTATTTCTTTGAAAATTTTTGATGTTTTCGAAAAAATTTCTTTAGTACCCGATTTAGTCCCGATTTACTTCTAACACATATTTTGGGCCTCGAAGACTCGTAAAAAGGACAATATGATTAATTTATTATATGTATGTTAATATGATATGTAATGTTCGTATTTGATCTGAAAAGTCCAGTAATGCTCTGTAACCCTGTTCCGGCGATGGATAAGGGTTAGGGATGTTACAATATTCCTATCATACGGTAGACCATAAAATAATATTAAAATAAATTTTCTTCCGGACTCGGATTTGTAGTCCCAAAACCATTGTTCCGATTTCACTAAAAATGGGGCTATTACAACTCTCCCCCTTAAAAAATTTTAGTCCTCAAAAATCTTACCAGTAAAAAGGTTCGGATATTGTTTTCTCTTTGTTTCCTCAGGTTCCTATGTAGCCTCTTTTATACCGTGTCGTTGCTAGAGGACTTTTACTAAAGCTTCCTTTTTATTTCTCAATTTTTTTTACTTCACGTGCAAGAATTTTGATCGGTTTTTCACTGTATAACATGTCAGGCTGAATTTCAACATCTGTTGGAGAAATAACGTGTGAAGGGTCTGACCTATATTGTATTGACACATGAAAAACATTGTGAATTCTGTCAAGCTCTGGGGGTAGAGCCAATCGATATGCAACAGATCCGATTCTTTCAGTGATCTCATATGGCCCGATAAATCATGGACTCAGTTTTCTTTTACGACCAAACCGAAGAACTTTCTTCCAAGGCGAAACTTTCAGGAATACTTGTCACCAACTTGAAATTCTATTTCTTTCCGTTTAAGATCCGCATAGGATTTCTGACAATCAGAAGCTGCTTTCAAGCTGTCTCAAATCACTTTTACTTTTTCTTCGGCTTCACGGATCAAATTAACTCCATGTATCTTTTTCTCACTAAGCTCATTCCAATACAATGGAGTTCTACATTTATGACCATACAGAGCTTCTACGGTGCATTTTAATGCTTGATTGGTAGCTACTATTATATGTGAATTCGACTAATGGCAAATATTTTTCCCAGTTGCCTTCGAAATAAAAAATACAGTACCAAACCATATCTTCAAGAATCTGAATCACACGTCTGAGGGTGCACTGAAATGCAATTGAGTACCTAAAGCTTCTTGCAAAATGTTTTAGAATTGGGAAGTGAACAGTGGATCTCTATCAAAAATAATGGAGACTGGCACTCCATGTAATCTGAAAATCTCAGAAATATATAATTCTTCCAATCTGTCCAGAGAGCAATCCATACGTACCAGAATAAAATGTACAGATTTTGTCAAATGGTCGACGATTACCCAAATAACATCTTTCTCTTTTGGAGATAGGGGTAATCTTGACACAAAATCCATAGTAACTCTTTCTCATTTTCATTCCGGTATCGTGACTGGCTGTAAAAATCTTGAAAGTACCTGATGTTCAACGTTAACTTGCTAACATATCAAACATGTAGATAAGAAATCAGAAATGTCACGTTTCATCCCTGGCCACCAGTACATCTTTTTCAGAGCATTATACATTTTATTACTGTCCGAACGAACAGACATAGTACCATTATGAACATCATATAAAATCTTCTGTGCAAGTTATGAATTCTTTAGTACACAGACTCTGCCTCGAAATAATAGACAATCATCAGGTCCAATCTAAAATTCTAAATCAGAAGTCGATTCACACTGTACCCTTTTAGCTTGTAACTCATTATCACTTTTCTCAGCTTCGCAGATCTGCTGTAGAAATGTCGGCTTAGCTTTTAACTCAGCTAAGACTGAACCATCATCAGACAATGAATTCGGGTATTCATCACTCATAATGTAAACAAAAATTTTCTACTCAAAGCATCAGCAACTTGTAATGCCCCCACGCCCGAAACCGTCACCGGAGTCGAGCTTGAGGGGTTACCGAACATAATTTATCAAATTAAGAACTTCAAATCATTTGTTTCTACATTCACAGCTTTCTAACTACCCCCGTCACAGTTACAAGAAAAATCATATCTCGAGTTACGAAACTCGAAATCAAGATCCGTAAATTTTTCCTAAATCTAGACTCATATATCTATTTACTAATTTTTTTTCTAGAATTTTTTGTTGTGCCAGTTAATACAGTTTATTAGTTAAAATCTCCCCTGTTTCAGGGTTAGACTGCTCTGACCTCTGTGTATTACGAATCAGATATTTCTCTATACAGAAATTAAATGACTATGAGGTTTGTTTCTCCTAAAACTAGACTCAATAAGAAATCTGTACATATAAATAATAACTTATAATTATTTTTGTAAAATTTATTATGAATTTTTAAAGTCAGAATAGGGGATCTAAAAATCACTCTGGCCCTGTTTCACAAAAGTTTAAATATCTCATAAAATATAATTTATATGCCTGTTTTGTTCAATCCACATGAAAATAGACTCATTAAGCTTAAATTTCATAACTTATTCATCATTCAGTTCCATTTATACTATTTTTAGTGATTTTTCAAATTCATGTCATTGCTACAGCAATATTCTATTTTAAGGCAAGTTTCATCTTTCCATGAATTTTTATGAACTAGATAACCTATTAAACTTCCATAATATCAAACATGATCTAAATTAGCCATCACCATGACTTATCAATATCAAACATTTTCTCAACCAAACATGGCCATATCATAAAATTATTTACACAAAATAAGTATATTGCTATACATGCCATACTTAAGTTTTACAAGCCATTTACCCAAATGAAAGTCATTTGGATAGTGTGATCGAACCTTGGACCCGTCCCGATTCCCGAGCTGGCTTGTTCAAAACTACAGTAAATAAAGAGGAGGGAGTAAGCATAAATGCTTAGTAAGTTCATATGTAAATAACAAGTAACATAACAATACAAATATACCAAACAACTTTAGCATGGTATCACCAAAACATATCTCACACTTCTAAACATCATTCATCATCTTACCACCTTATCGTTGTTGTATCTATTTTCAACCCGAGGGTTAAGAACATACCTGTCCAAAGTGTCCATTTCACAACACTTACCAAAACGTCGCTTGCATCTTAAGTGTTCTTCCATTTCACTAGAAATTTCACCCGTTGAACACATCGGAATACAACTCGGATACACGGATAATTTGCACATAAGTGCCTCATATGTAATCAAGAAATCATGTAACCCGCCCCTAAGTGAACTCAGACTCAACTCAATGAGCTCGGGCGTTCGCATCCATAAGTGAACTCGGACTCAACTCAACGAGTTCGGATGCTTAGTTACATCTCACGAACTCAGACTCAACTCAACGAGTTCGGACATTCGTATCCATAAGTGAACTCGGACTCAACTCAACGAGTTCGGATGCTCAACCATCCTAGTGACATGTCACTTGTATCCTAATCTATTCCTAAGGTTCAAACGGGATTTTCCTCGAACACATACCCTTGCCATCTTCCGTAAAATACCAAAACCAATACTCGGTAGTACTTTATATTTAACAATTAATACACATAATTTGCATTTTATTCGAAAATAACCACAAAGCATATATTTCATAATAAAAAATCAGCATATCATATAATTAACATCAATAACTTAAAAATAACAATTATGCTACATTATTTACACATGAACTTACCTTGGTACCAAAATATAAAGATTTTGCAATTTAGTCCACAATCTTTTCTTTTCCTCGATCGCGACTTGAATCTCGTTTCTCTTGATCTATAATGCCAAATTAATCTTATTTAATACATACATTCATCAAAACAGCATTTAATACGAACTTTGGAAAAATTACACTTTTGCCCCTAAACTTTTGCATAATTACACTTTTGCCCCTAGGCTCGGGAATTAAAATTTATTCCTTATTCTTATGTTTTATAACATGATGATCACTTTTCCCTTCTATGGCAACATCAAATTCTCTCTCTAACATATACTTGTGACTAAATTTTTGCCGATTAAGCCATTTTACTCGTTTTCACTCAAAACCGAGTAGCACAAGTTGTCTAACATAATTTAAAACCTCATATTCTATCATAAAACATCAAAATACACAAATTTAACCTATGGGTATTTTTCCAAATATGAACCCTAGGTTGAATTATTGCTAGCATAAGCTTAATCGAGCTATCGGGATTCTAAAAACGTAAAGAACATTAAAAACGGGGCTTGGAATCACTTACTATGGAGCTTGGAAGCTTGAAACAAACCCTAGCTATGGAGAACCCTTGAAATTTCGGCCTAATGAAGAAGATGGACAAAAATTGGCTTTTAATTTTGTTTTTATTTCATTTTAATAACTAAATGACCAAAATACCCTTACTACTAAACTTTCCAAAAATTCCTTCCATGTCCTAATTTTTTCCATGAACTTAAAATTGGTAAAATTTCTATTTAAGACCTCCTCATTAATATTCCAAAACAATTTCATACTAAAAACTTCTAGAATGCAAGTTTTGCAACTTATTCGATTTAGTCCCTACTTTCAATTTAAGCACTTTAGGCATAGAATTTCATCACGAAATTTTCACACAATCATGCAATCATATCATAATCATCAAAATAATTATAAAATAATTATTTCTATCTCGGATTTGTGGTCACGAAACCACTATTCCGATTAAGCCCTAATTCAAGATATTACACAACTATATTTACTTTTCTCGGATGATAGTTGATGACCAAATCATAGTCTTTTAGTAGTTCAAGCCACCTGTGTTGTCTCATATTCAAATATTTTTATGACATCAAGTACTTTAAACTTTCATGATCGATGAATATATAACACTTTTCACCAAACAAATAGTGTCACCAAATTTTCAATGCAAATACAATAGCTACTAATTAAAGATCATGTATCGGGTAATTCTTTTTATGTGGCTTAAGTTGTTTAGAAGTATAGGCTATTACTTTACCTTCTTGTATCAAAACACAACCTAAGCCAGTCAATGATGCATCACTGTAAATCACAAATTCCTTACCCGATTCAGGTTGAAGCAGAACTAGTGCTTTGGTCAACAGGGTTTTCAACCGATCAAAGCTTCGCTAGCATTTATCAGACCACTCAAATTTCACATCTTTTTGCAACAACCATGTCATCAGCGAAACTATAATTGAAAACCCTTATACAAATCTCCGATAGTAACCGGCTAATCCCAGAAATCTTCTGACTTCATACACATTTTTCGGTGGCTTCCACTAACAATAGTTGAAATTTTACTCGGATCAACTCTAATACCTTCAGTCGACACAACATGTCCCAAAAAACCAACTTCTCGAAGCCAGAATTCATACTTGCTAAATTTAGCATACAATTGTTTTTCACGCAGAGTTTGCAGAACAATTCTCAAATTGTTAGCATGCTCATTTTCATCTCAGGAATATACCAGAATATCATCAATGAATACAACAACAAATCTATCCAAATACGGTCTGAAAATTCTATTCATTAAATCCATAAATACCGTTGGTTCATTAGTCAAGCCAAACGGCATCACAATGAATTCATAATGCCCGTACCTGATTCTGAAGGCTGTTTTTGGTACATCCGAGTCTTTCACTCGTAACTGATAATAACCAGAACGGATATCAATCTTTGAAAACACTGTGGCACCTTTTAATTTATCAAACAAGTCATAAATACGAGGCAATGTCTTAATTGTGACTTTGTTGAGCTGTCGGTAATCAATACACAATCTCCACGATCCATCCTTTTTCTTAACAGATAGAACCGGTGCACCTCATGGTGAATAACTGGGTCGAGCAAAACCCCTATCAGTCAGCTCTTGCAAATGTGCTTTTAGCTCCTTTAATTCTGTCAGAGCCATTCTGTAGGGTGCTATAGATACCGGTGTAGTCCCTGGAATAAGATTTATAGAAAATTCAACCTCTTTGACCGGTGGTAATCTGGGTAACTCCTCTAGAAACACATCAGGATATTCACATGCCACTGACACTGATTTAATCTTAGATTTAGACACTTTAATGTCCAACACATAGGCAAGATAAGCATCATAATCTTTTCTGACATATTTCTGTGCTGACATGGCTGATATCACATTAGACAACCCATTCAAATTATCAGATTCAATACAGATCATTTCACCATTCTAACATTTCAACACAATATACTTTTGTTTGCAATTTACCACGGCATCATGCTAGGTTAACCAGTCCATACCCAAAATTACATCGAATTCATCAAACGGTAATAACATCAAATTGGCTAGGAAACAATAACCCCGTATCATTAAAGGACAATTCTTGCAAATTGTATCCACCATCACATACCGACTCAGGGGGTTCGATACTTTAACCACGAATTCAGTGGACTCAACAGGTAAATTTTTATTATTCACTAAATTCGTGCAAATATATGAATATGTCGAATCAGGATCAATTAAAGCAATTATATCAATATCAAAAAGTGGAAAAGTACCAGTGATAACATTTATTTATTTTTAGAGCTATTTATATGTTTTGATTATTTCATAAATAATTATTAATTTTTCACAAAATTATATTTGCTTAAATAAATTCTTTTTTTTACATTTCTAAATAGCAATAATGATATTAGCGGTTTAAATTCATCTTAAATCAATTTTGGTTTAAAATAACAAAATATAAAAGTTTAATTTCCACGTAATTCAATTTAATCATAAAAGTTAATATAATAATTTTATTCAATTTGAGCTATTAAAAATCGAAATTGAAATTTAATAAGGTTGAATCACTTTAAACTTATATAATCTCAACCTAAAATATTTCATTCACAAACTCCAATAATTTAATTTAGAAGTAATTCAAACATAAAATCAACCTTAATTAAATTTAAAATACTCAAATTTTGGAAAAAAAATTAGTCAACCAAAATTAATCCCAAGCAATTCTAGATCAAACGTGTAATTAGGATGGATGGTAGAAACCTTATTTTTCCGAATATTACCATCAAATGTAATTACACAAGGCTCAAACCATCGTATAAGTTTTCGTATCAAGAGTTAGATTGTATTTTATCTTTATACTTAAAAAATATGTAAATTAATCCCTATATATTAGATTAAAAAGCAGGTTGATTCTTCCTGTTAAAAATTTTGTCCATTTAACTGTGTCATGTGTACTTTATGTTGACGTATACAAACTAGATTTGTCCATAGGCCGAGCCACTTGATTTGGCCCAAAGGCTCACCCGAAATATAGGATGATTGGATAAAAATATAAGTTCAAAAAATTAACTTGAATTTAAGAATGAGGGCCTTTTTAAAAATGGGTCAGTTTTTAGTAAAGGAATTTTCAGCTCGGGTTTGGCCTAGTCTGGCCCGATTTTATTAACTCCAAATTTTACCCTTGTTCCCCACTTCCCAGCAGACCTAGTCCTGATATTCTTTCCTTTCCCTTTACAATCCCTATTTCCCCTTAATCCTTAAATTTTTCCTTGCTTCTTTGTCATTGCCACCACTGTTGCTTCTCTTCATTTTGTTGTTTTTCGCTGATTTTAATTTCTTTATTTTTGCAGAAAATATTGATCTTTTACCTACTGTTCCTTTCATTTCCTTTTCACGATCATTCCTTTCCCTTTAGATCTACGCTTCCTTATTTGAACCCAATTTTGTTCCCTTTTTACTACTTTCAAAAGTTTGGGTTTTTTTTGGTTGCTTTGCTTTTTATTAATTTTGATTCCATTTGAATTCAATTCGATCAAGGGAAAAATCATTTTGATTCTCTCTTTCGATACTCTAAACTTGTTATTTTCGATTGAATCGGAAAAAAGAAGAAGAAACAAAAGTTGATTAAAGTGGATTGATGAAATTAGGATAAAAAAAAGTCAAACCTGGATTTAACATATATAATATGGGCTGGATTTGAATAAAAATATCAACCCATTTTTTTGGGCCAGCCCAAGCCTACCAATTGGGACTGAAATTTTTATTGGGCCTAGTCTGAACCCAGCCCATTAATACTTCTAATACAAACTAATTTTTAATAATAAAAATATATAAAATTTTTAATATAACGATAGATTTACAAGAGCTTACTATTTTTATCGGTATTTGCTATTTGCCAATAATAACAACAATTAGGCGCGGCGCGTTTTTGCTTCAAACTGCAACTCTCTCCTCAGCTCGATATATATGTTTTTTCCTTTTCTACCTTTCCCTTTTTAATATTGTAGTAGGGCTTCCCTTCTTTACCTACCTTCAAACATCCGGAGGAGACGTTCAGTCAGCCGGCCCTCGACAGGTGAGGTGAGCCACTTTCGCTTTCAGAAGGCACTTACTCTTTTTTTTTTTTGGGGGGGGGGTGATACGACCAAAAAGCTCATGCTTTTTAGCCGTTCGGTGAAATGCCTAAACCAGAATTTTCGCTGAACCCCGATTTGAAGACAGGTTTACTTTAATTTACTTGAATATTATTTTTTCACTGGGCAGAAGAAATGGACAGCTTACGCCAGGAGAAAGTACAGAAATTCGAAGAATTTGTCGATCGCCGCCTTAAACCTGATCTTGTTCATGCTATTGCTGAACGGTATGAATTGACAACGTTCCCATTTTTCCTGTACTAATATTTAGCCTGCTTTTTTTTATTTATATATTTGAACACCAAAAGGAAAAGGAATAACGACATTGCTAATCATATTTTCCCCATATTTTTGCAGCGACAAAATCTTTGACCAGCAAAAAATTTTGTATCCTTTTATTTAGAGATGAATTTGTTCCTTTTTGAGTAACAGGGACACACTTTAAGAATTTTCAATGCAAATTTTGTTTTTTTTCCCTCGATGGATTTTCTTTTTTGTTGCTGAAAGATTAGAGCTTTGTATCTGTTTACTTTGACACTTTTTCATGTAGCTCTGATTTGCGGAAGAACATAGAAAATTTAGAGAAAAACAGTGTAACTAGTCTTCGGACCTTGGTTAATCTCGGGTCTGAAGTGTACATGCAAGCAGAAGTGTAAGTCTTCTATGTCTATCGTTTTTGGTTTATCATACACCTATTTTTAGTTTTACTTTTGTACTAATGTTCACTCCATTTTCCTTTTCAGAATTAAAAAAAAATACTGCAATTTATGCATTTATGTCGTGATTTCCACATTGTCATGGTATCATGAAATAGGATTATTCATGTTTTATATGCCCTTTACTTGTTTTTGGTTCAAGGGTGAACTTGTATGTAATGTAGGTTAAAACTTAAGACTACTGTTGAACTTTGTGATTGCAATTGGATTTTGACTTAAGAATTTGCTCATCCCATGTTTAATCCGTTATTATTATAATTAAATTTTCTTGGATTTGTGTGTGCTTGTGGTTTTTCGGGGGCTTCCTCTTTTGATGTTTACAGGCCAGATACCCAACGTATATTTGTGGATGTCGGACTCGGGTTTCATGTGGAGTTCACCTGGTCAGAAGCATTAAAGTTTATCTCATTGAGGGAGGAAAAACTGGAAAGGTATATGGTTTTCTTCAATTGATCAAGAAGCCCTGTTTGGAACTTCTGTAGGTCTTACTTGCTTATAGCCTCAAGCACAAAAGAACTGCTCATAACCTACTTCTTTCTAACCAGTCAGATAGAATTGTATATAAATGCTATGTACAATTCAGTCATTGCAAACTCTATCATGTTATGCAAGGATATATTGGTTTAATATCATCATGGGATCCACCAATGTCACTATAAAGTAGTATGAAACTTAAAACTTTATCCATCTTTTCCTATATTCCGGTACAACTCGAGAAGCTGGTTTTGCTGATCTTGACCTTTTTTTTATTTTTCATCATCACTTATGTTAGGTGTAACTTTGGCCTTGACCATCAACATAGGTCCATAGGTGAGGTTAAAGATCAAAGAAGTGTTGTCAAGACATGTGCCTTGGTGCGCATGTGCCTTAGCACTAGACAACAAAAGTCAGACCCTTCCGGACGAGGCCCATTTAATTAGATGCATGCCTGGTGCACCTAGGTGTGCTTTTTTGTAAAGCTTTAGGCATAAAAAAAGCTTGCTTGATTGAAGTTCTGTTTAATTTTTTTTTTTTTTTTCTATTTTCCACTTATCTCTATAGCTATACTTTTACTAGTAAGAAAACTAATATCAGAGTGTATACTTTTCAGTATTTCAACATTCATCTATAGACATGGACCATAAGGAAATCATACATACATATATATAATTTATATTTGATGAAATCATGCATATTGACTAATGAAATATTTTCTTGTTTTCTAGATAACCTAGACCAGACTCTAGAGTTCCATGATATGTTTAGGCTTTATATATAAATATATATAGACGCAAACAAAAACTCAAACATATACATGCTGCGATTTACTTAGGGTAGCTCTTTTTCTTTTTGGTGCCTTACGCCTGAGTTAGCACCTAGAATGTGTCTTATGCGCTTGACAACGTTGGAAGGAACACAATCAGTCTTTGGCCTCTGCAATAGGATGTATTAAGCTTAAATTCACTTAACGTAACACACTCAGTTGTATAGTTTCTTCTTGGTTCTTTTCCTCTCTCAAGTTTTTTTTTTTTTTTTTTTAATTGTCAATTGTACCATGCAGGCAAATAGAAGAGTATACTCGCTTAATTGCATCAATCAAAGCACAAATTAAATTGGTATGTTTGTACATGTCATGTCCCATTGAAAGTTCTCTGTACATGGGTGATCATTTTGTTTTGGTTGGCATCAACAATGAATTGCATACCCTTGCTACAGGTTTGTGAAGGAATTCGAGAGTTGCTTCAGATCCCAGAAGAGAAAACCGTAGAAGGGCGCGTTTTTTAGCGTTTACAACAAGTATACCTATGACTTCTGTTACTTGGCCTTATGACTAACATTGTTTGTGAGAGATGATGAAATAGAGCACAATCAAATGGAACTTTTCTCACTTGATCCCATTTTGCACTGCTGCTACCTTTGCAATGGGAATTTCATTATTAAAAAAAAAAATAGCGAAGGAATAGAATGTGATGATTTTGATAAAGGTTAAAATATGCTACAAGAAATATTACTCCTCTTACATTTGGAATTTAATTTATGTACTTTTATTTTTATGAATTTAGACTTTTACTTTATAAATTTTAAAATTCAGGTTCTAATGTAAATACTGTTAAAATTATTTTGTTAAATTTGTAGTTGTAACATTTTAAAACAAATTGGTAGTAAAGGTGTCTATGAGTTGGGTCAAAATTTAATTCTAAAATATTTTTCAAGCCCTTTTTTACTTGGCTTGCCCCACAAAAAAAAGTCTGTTTTATTATTAAAAAAGTAATAAAATATTAAGAATATATTTTAGTTGTTATTTGATATATTTTTATAAAAAAATAATTTAAAAATAAATTTTATTATTTAAATTTGGGCTGAATTGGGCCTAACTTAGCAAAAATTATTGTTCAAGTTAGGCCCTAGTCAGGACGGGATTATCAGGCCGGGCAAGTTATTTGATTCTTGGACAAGTCTACTTGGAAATTATATAGTAAGAAAAAAAAGATGTAATAAATTTGAATTTAATAAAATAATTTAATGATTTTAAGAACTAGACTTACAGTTTGAAAATTTGAAAAGCAAAGAAATTAAATTCATTGAAATAAAAATAAATGATAAAATTCTAAATAAACAAAAAATGTAGGGACTTGAACCATATATTCACCAACTATAAATGCATATCTCATTGTCATCCATTTACAATGGTGGGATTTAGCTGGGTTTGGATTTAGAACTTCAAAAAAAAAAAATTAACTTTTGATAGTCAAACTTAAAAGAAAATTAATAAAATTTTCAACCATATTGTAGAGGAAAGAAATTGTTAGATAAAACAAAGGATAGGCCTTCAACTGTAGAAAAAAGTTTGATACATGTTTTAAATAATAAAACAAAATTATAGCAACTTCTGAGATTTCCTTATCCAGCTACATGATGGGTGAAAATATTGGTAGGATTGATTAAATTTGGTAAACGTTGAAAGGGAATTTAGACAAAAGATTCGGTATGTACAACGATAAAGGGATCAAAGCTGTACTTTTAGTATGTACATTCACAATAATAAAAGGTTTAGGATGGATGATTTAAAGACCCCAAGTGTAATTTGGGGGATCATCAAAACCAGAGACTGGGAATGAGGTGAAGCTTTGGGTTTGCTTGATACTCCAACCTTATCTGAGAGAGAGAGAGAGAAAAGACCCTTCGTTTTGTAAGAGATGAATGAAACATCAATCAATGTGAAATAGGATACCGACACAAGGAATCATCACCCACCATCAACTCACTTCCCTCCCATTTTCTTTCATTATTTTACTTCATACCCTAGCCCATTTCTTCTATGTCCCAACCCTTCAATGGAACCTTCCTTCTAGGTTATGCGACATAAATTTTGATACCTTTTTAAACAAAATTTTCTATGAAGTTGAGTATGGGTGATATTGGTTTGGTTTGATTTTTTTTTAATATAAATTTTATATTATTTGGTTTCATAAAATGTAGAATTTAATTCAACTTCTAGTGAATTTATATTTTATAAATTGTCTAAATACTTTAATTCAGGTTATTTTTAATTAATTAATTTTTCTCAATTATGAGGACTTTTATCTCTTATTTAGAGATTTAATTTAACATGATTTAATCCGGATTAAAGGTATAGTCAACCGAAAAAAAAAGAAGGGTTTTGGTCTTACTTTAATCAATGTTTTATTTTATTATTAGGTGAAAAATATTTTTCAAAAACATTAATAAACAAATAGCTTTTTAAACGATATTTTAATCTAAGTTAAAAAATAACTTTTAGTTTAAAAATATATTTCTCAATAAAATTATTTTGTAACCTAATGTTTAAAATGATGATTTATCTTTTAAAAATATTTTTATAATAATTATAAACACCATCAACCTTTTCAAAAATAATTTAACATTTTTAAAAACAACTTGTATAACTAAAACTTTAATCCTCGTAATAATCAATAATAATTTAATTTTTGTGAATTTCTATTGACACTTTTGTTAATTAATAATCGAATTCAATCTTCTTTAACCTCTTCGTTAAATAAACAAATATATTTTTATCCCATCAAAATTTAAAAATTAATTTAAATTATTTTAATATAATATATACTTTTAATCTTTTCAATTTTCAATTTTAAAATTTAAATTTAATTGTTAAGGTTGATAAAATTATTTTATTAAATTTAAATTCATTATAATATTATTTTATTTAATTACATTACTACTAAATAAATATTTTTATTTTAAAATGTTGATTAAAATTTAAATTTAAATTTGTGAAACATTTTTAAAAATTTGATAGAAAAACAGAAAACCTGAGAAAGGAGAGAGATAAAGGATGAAGCACGTGTGACATAGTGAGGTAAGAGAGGAACCCCTTATCAGTGTGTATAACCCATGTTTGGTTCAGAGTAGCAGAGTCCTTTCTGTCTCTACTTTAACCCCTTTTCTCAGACAAAACGCAATGTCCAAAGTCAGACTTCACTCCCCTTTTTCTCCTTGCCTTTTCTTTTGTTTTTCTTTTTCTCTCTCAAAAGCTGACTTGGTTTCGTAGTATTTTTTGGACCCTTTTTCCCAACCCTATTCTATTTATCATCATTTCATAAATAATATTTACCAAATATTCATTACAGTATTCTTCTTACCACTCATTTACTCACTCACTTCTTTTTGCTTAAATCATTAATGATTTTAGCTCACTTCAACTAATCCACGTGCTGTCTGCAGTGATTCTGGATATGAATATTTCATGTTTAAACCAACCAAAGAATTTTCATGGGAAGAAAAAAAGTCAACAATATGGAATTTAAGATTTGTCACTTTGCTGCTATGATAATTGTACAACTATTTGCATGACCAAATCCAAGCTCTACCACTTGTAATCACATGAAACTTCGCAATTTGGCTATAAATTCATCCACTACTTTTACATGTGATTGTGAGGATCATATAGTTTTAGCAGTAGAACATGAGTTTCTTAATATTCTCGCTTAGTTTCGGTAATGGTGTTGCCTTCGGAGGAGCTGGACGTGAAATTGTGGGAGAACTTCTCATACAAGCAATGGATTCTGATCGCTCGAGGTAAAGCCTCCCTCTATATGCTGCCAGGTGCGCGTAGTACGCAGGCGGCACCAAAGACACAGGCTTGGTGCATCTTACGAACGTGTAACATAGGTTGTAAACCAGCTTCTGCAGTTCGTCGGAAGTGAAATGGTTTTCATCCCATAACACATGGTAATGAGTCGGGCGGCTAGTACCCTTCACCCCCCAATGACTGCAAAGATAGAAATCAAATTCCTTTGGATGTGTTATCACGGTATCCACTACGGTTCCGGGGGGAATATTTTCATCAAAAGGTTGGTTTTGCATGGAAGAAGGATCGATTTCGAATGGGAACAACCTTGTGTGATGCCTCTTTTGTACTACTGCAAAAGTAATGGGAGGTTTATAACCCGGAAATCTTGCACAAGCTTCTTTAACAGCTTGCAGCTCCTCTTTAAGCACTTTGTAGAATTGAGTTTCGCTTACACCATCTCTGAAGAAGATGATTCTCTTGGGCAGTTTGTTTACTTCCTGGTAAAAGTCATCAAGTAACTCCCCTACCATTGCAGCGAGGTCTTGAATAATTTCTTGTCGATGCGTTTGAGACCTCATTCTAGATACATACTTGTTTGCTGCAGGCCAGTTCATGCTACCAACCACGGCGGCAACTGATGGGCTGAAATCATCGAGCGGGTGAGGATGTGTCACATCGGCACCCATAAAGATCACAGGCTCATTGAGCCGGAGAAGACGTGGAATCTGAGATGGCAACGAGTTGTACAAAGCAACTGTGCAACCTCCAACTTTGGCATTGATCTTCAGGGCCAAATTTGCAAGAAACTGTGAACTGAGTTTCCCAAGGTTCGGATACAAGCAGCACTGGCTCACAACTCCCACACTTGTCTCCGCTATTCGTTTCAAATCCGCATAGCCTTTGTGCTTTTTCTCCATTACACATATGAGCAGCTGGAGATTGTTGGAAGCAGCTCTGTGGATCTTCTTGAGCTTAGATTCCAAAAGATACACATTACTAAGCACCTGTGTTGATTCAAATTGAGGGCTGACGATTGTCCTTTTGTTAAGAAAGATCCCCAGCTGCTCACACCTTTGAGAAAGCTGGTTTATGAATTTGGGGATGTTAGACTTTTGATCAGGGGTGCCCCCAAAACTTATAAGCGCCCACCGTTCTATTCTCGTTCCTTGAAATACATGGCTGTCCAAAAGGTTCCATTGGCGATCGCGGCGGGAAGGAGTGATATCTCTTATGTGTCCACCATCACCAAGCTTGAGCTTGGGAGGTTGAAGAATCCTCCCGTTCAACCGAGTCATTTCTCTCGAAACTTGGAGTTTGAATTCTTCTGCCTGGTTGCCACTGCCAAGAAAAAGTGCAAATCCTTAAGTTTTACTTGCAATCAAATATAATCAAGTAAATTCTTCATAGTGTTGTATAACATTACCTTGTAGGCCCTACTGGTCCTCTCATGATTCCATCAATTATGGCTTTTCGTTCTTTCGGTCTCTGGCAGCCCATTTTAAGGATCCTTGCAGTCTGATCATCTGAAAGCTTCCCAAGAAACTTTTGGCCTTCACAAATCATACAAAGCTCCATGGGAAGATAGCATGGTTTGCTCCTACTGATTTGCAAGCATGGCAAGTTCCTGAACTGTATGTCATAATTGTAGTGATCCTTAAAGTAATCAACAAGCCTCAAATTCTTACCACCCCGGTCAGGGAAGTAAAGATTTTCGGTAGCTTCTTCAGTTAAGCCATGAACACGGTACCGTTGAACTGTTTCTCGATGGCAAACGAAAACTCTGATATTTCTCAATGCCTTCTCCACTTCTTTCCTCTCTTCATCGCTCAAACTCCTTGTCTTTCTTTGAGAAAGGTCTCGGAGAAAGTCCAGCCGCTTTTGCAAGTAAAGGATAACTCCAATACTCTCATGGAAGGCACTGATGGAGAAATCAACATTGAGCGCTAATCCTTGTTGCGTTGGTCGAAGGCTCTGAAAGAAACCTCTCCATCCAATAGCTCCCCCTCCGATTTCCTTAGTACCTCCCATTGAACTCGAATAAAACGACCTCCCTACCGGTATACACTTCTCCATTGGACCCTCCCTAAGAACAACATCCAAAGCATGGAGATAATCCTGAGGGAGTGGGATCCAATCATCACCTTCCTTGCTCAAGTAACTTCTCAAATCCTTTCCATCAAACTTTGAAACATGTCGGATATTGATTCGAAACACTTTGAGCTGATTCTGCTTCTGTGGGAAGCAATTCAATTCCCCAAAAGGTAAACCTGACTTGGTGGTGGGTATTGGGAGACTAATAAAGAACTCAAGCTTATCATTTTGGAACTCGACAGGGCTGTATATATTCTTTCTACCATCATAAGCTGGATGAGCACCTGAGAGTAAACCTGAGTTGTTTTCCACCAGTTTCTGTTTGATCATCCTAGCAACCTCCTTGGAGGGACTAGGAGATATTTCAACATTGTAATGGTAAATTTTAAGAGAGGGGTCAAATTTCACTACAAAATGGTTGGCAAGGAGAGTGATTACTGGCCCTTCAACACCACCAGAATCTGGTCTCCTAGCAGCCACCAGTGCTTCCTTTGTATCACTACTCCTCACCTTCCTTCCTTTATATGGAAAACTTGTTCTCCCATGAAGCCCCTCTGGAGCTGATTGGTTCATTGAACGAGAAAAAAAAAGTTAAGAACTTGAATACAACCACTTGGATAGATAAAAGTTCCCAACAAAAATCAATCAAGTCCAGTAGTTTCAAATATAAGAATTAACAGGGTACATATCATTTATAGGCTCTAGCTATAAATTTATCATTTTTTGCATATAACTAAAGATTGGAACAAAAGGATATAACAAAGATCCTATTTTTAATCAGTTTTGTTGAAGAAAAATAAACCATGACCTTAAAATGATGATACATGCAGATGAAATAAGAAGAACAAATATAAATATTGGGGGGTCACCTGGTGTCATTGTTAGAACTGGGACTTGTGTATCAGGGACGGAAGAGGTGGCAAGTGGAGGAGAATCATTAACCTTACATGGAAGTTTCTGCAAGTGGGTTTTAGTTTGAAAGTTTTGGTTTTGAGAGAGAGGTGGGGTTAAAGCCAGCTGCAAAGGTATTGGAGGGGGTAAAGGGAGCAAAGCAGGGTAGTAAGAGTAACTTTGGAACTGGTTCTGGTTAAACAATCCAAAGTGGCTTGAATATTGCAACAATGGGTGCTGGTAATGATGCTTATGAGGATTATTATTCCCGCCCTTGAAAGTCCTGGTTTTGGTAGTGCATTTCTTGTTCACATGGTGGTGCTCTTCAGTTTCTTCCATTGCAAAAAAAAAAAAAAAGAGAGAAAAAAAGAAAAAAAAAAAGCTAACCTTTTTGTGTAAAAAGGAAAAATATGGGGGCTAATACTATGAGCATAAAAGGGAAAGACCACTCAAGAGAGATATTGACAACTCAAAGGAAAAACAAAAAAGAAAAAAAAAAGATTGGGTTTTTATTTGCTGAGGTTCTTTGTGTCTGGTTCTAACTTCTTACTCATAAGGAGGTTAAGAAGGTGAAGGAATTCAAAGGCAAAAAAGTAGAAGGGGGGGCTGCCATGGCTTGCCTTATAAAAGAAAGTGAAAAGGGTAGCATCAAAGAAAAAGGGTATAATCTGTAATTGTAAGAGTATTTGGCATTTTGCTGCACTGTGTGAAAGAGCATTGCAGATGTTAGGCTTCTGATACATATACCCTTTAATGATCCAATTGACTACCTGTCAAACACATATGCCTACTCTAGCCTTTTCAGTTTTCCCCCACCTTCCAATCTCTTTTTATTTTTCATTCATATAGTTTTTAAAGTCAAATGCAGTGAAAATGTGTATTCTATTAAAAATGAAATTGGGGTATAGTTGATAGTGATTGGACTTTGGATTAGTGATTGGGTCAAATTCTTGTTTTTTAGGCTTATGATTTATTAATGTTGTTGAATATTTCATAGCATCATTTGGTTAATCATGGTCATCATTTCCACTAGACTCTCTTTTTCTGAATATCAATGTATAAAAAGGTCATTTTTTTTCAAACATTTAATTTAGGCCAAAGTTCTATATGATGAACCATAGGAAATAGGTCAAATAAATAAAGTTTTTTTTCCTTTTGCAAACTATCATATGTTGATTAACTGTCCCATTACTTTTTTCACTTTATTAAATCCTATCAGATTTTATTTTTTATATATTTGAGTTACACTCTGTTCGAAATTTTATTTTATATTATTATAATATTGGAGAAAAAAAAGATAATAGGTGTTAAACTTAATAGAAATAAAAACATTATTAATTAATATTATTTTAATTAAAAATATAAAATAAAATTTCACTAAATGGGCGGAATTAATCAAGTTGTCCACTAACAAGTGAAAACTTTTTACTATTTGAGCTGACTTAATCATGAAAAACTTTTTCTTTTATGAAATTCATAATTTATAAATAAAATTGATACTGATATATTAGGCTAAATGTATTTAATCGGTTCTTGTATTATAATGATTGAATTAAAATAGTAAATAGATTAATTTAATCTCTATATTATTAAAAAAAATAAGGTCAAATTTCAATGTAATTAAAATTTAGAGTAAATTATTCCTTTAATCACCCTAAAATATGATTATTCCTATTTTGATCATTTTAATTAAATTTATCAATTTAGTCACAGTCAATAGATAATTTGCTCAAAATGAACAATCTAAACCGAAAGACGATTGGGTATGCCACGTATATATTAAAGGATTCTAAATAAAAAAGAATAAAATCAAAACTACACATAAGCTTTGGTCTAATATGCAATTTGATACATGAATTTTGATTTGGTGTAATTATACAAATGAAACTTTGATTTTGATTCAATTGTATGCATTTAAGAAATAAATACATTAAGTTATTTTCATATTATATTAATATAATTATTTGTGTATGCAATATATAAACATAAAATGGTGCTATATTAATAGTTTTATTACTAGTTTGTGAAAATTGAATCAAATTAAAATTCATGTATAAAATTGCACAAAATCAAAGTTCATGTATAACATTGTGCCATAAGGTTAGAACTTTAGTCTGGCAAATCGCGCGGCCTTAGGCGATTTCTTGGGTTCAAATCCATCTAAGTCGGTCTTTTATTCGAAAAATCAGAATTCTTATAGAATTTCTCTAAGGCACCAAAACAAAGCGAAAGCAAACTAAAAAAATACAAAAGGGCTTGAATCGAACAGAAAAGCCATAAAAAATAGCCCACACTATTAGAGATAGTTAGACTGGTACAACTGACTTTGTTATTAGTTAATAGAAGTTACTTCCTCTTGTATGTGTATATATTCTCTTCTCATGTACTCTATTCACTCAAGCATTAATCACAAGATTATTTAGAAAGTTTAGTATAGTCATTCTTTTACTAATTTGTAAAAGTTTTTTTCATGGTATCAATCGCCAGTTCACGGGCTAACTTCTGCTGTGTTCAATGGCTTCCATTTCCCCCGATGTGTTCGCAAATGAAGCAATGTCCCTGATGACCTTCACTCCTGTTCCTAGCTACTCTTCACTATGCTTTCTTGATGGTAAACGAATCTGTCAAGTGGTGCAATCCTTTCCTAGACACAAAATAATAAAACTTAAGGAAGAAACTTTCGTTCAATGGCAACACCAGTTGAAGCTCATCATAGATGGCTATGGTCTTATCGGTTATATCTATGAAACGATTCCAATTCCACCTTGGTTTGTGCCGGACCCCGAAGGGAAGTTGGTTTCTAATCTTGAATTCGTTTCTTTTCATCAGCAAGATAAACTTTTTGCTTTGTGGTTCTTATCCATAATCAGTGGCAAAATCTTGTCATGATTTACAGGTACCGCTATGACCCATGAAGTCTGGAGCCAGGCCTATTGGTTGTTCGTAATGGCGTCTGGTGTTAAGGTGTCTTAAGTTGAAACACGATTCACATTCACTAAAGAAAGGGCATTTATTAGTGAAAGATTACCTAGCTAAGATCAAGAACTTGTATGGTTTGCTAACTGCTTCAGGTTATCCTGTGTCAAATAATGAGCAAGTTGACATCATTTTTGCTGGGTTTTCAACCGATTTTGAGGTTGTGGTCACTGTTACCTCGTTTGTGCTGAAGTCGTTGAAATTGAATCAACTGACTGATATCCTCTTTGAATGTAAAAGTAGACAACGGAGGTTTGTGACTGAGACACTGGTGTAGGCTAATCTAGTGCATTACTCCTCTATTTCATCTACTTCGATCTCTTATTTCGATTCTATTCCTGATTTTTGTTCGGTGGCTTCCAGTTCATGGGGTAGTCGTACCTTTTTCCATGGTCGTGGACAGAGTCTGAGGGGTCATTTCCAATGCCAGATCTGTGGTTGCCTTGGCGACCTTACTTAACATTGTTTTTTTCGCTTTGACCGAAGTTTTGCTGGTGGTTTTCCGGAGTTTTCCTCTTTTTTCGGGTATTGGAATGAATTCTCAGTGGCTGTAGTAAATAGGACATTTTCAAACCCTAATTTCTCATCTAATCCATCTTATGGTTCTGCTATTGGCCTACTTCAACCACTTGGGTCTATAGCCCAAGTTCATCATTTTTCTTTTCTACAGAAAACAATATGTTATAGGCTTTTTGCTTCGGTTCTGCTTGAGAAAAGTCTATTTCGACCTCCTGTTGCTGTTGCTGCATGCCCCACTACTTGGCCCATCACTGTTGCATCTTTGGTTTTGCATATCATTACTGCTGTTGGGTTTGTATAGCCAAATGTGGACCGGCTAGTAGGCCTTTGCTGCCGGATGTGTCCATCATGTCATCCAATATTTTACAAAGTAGGTCTGCTGGGATGAATAGGTCTACTTGGTCTGTCATGGCTAATAATAAGCTAGGTTTCTTGATGGACTATCCAACCCACCTATGCCTTTGTCCTCTACTTCAAATGGGTTGTTTATTTGGTACCTCTACTCAGGTGCTACCCATCACATCTATCAATAGGCTTCATTATTGGATACCTCAAGTGTTTATTCAGGTACAACTCATTTGCTTATTGGGTGATGGTACGTTGCTCATATTGCACATTTAAGACAAAGCATAATTTTTACTTCCCGTAAATTGTTGTATTTAACAAATTTATTACATGTACTTAAGATTTAGAAAAATTTGCTCTCGGTCTCTCAATTTGCTTAGGATAATAATGTATTTTTTGAATTTCACCCGTTTCATTATCTTGTAAAGGATATGTAGGCTTAGGAAATTTTGCTCTGAGGCCACACACATTAAATGTTGTATCGATTTTTCCTGGTACCATCTTTCATCAATGTGGGATCCGTTCAAGAAGCTGAGATGTCTCTTTATAATACAGAGTTAGGCCCTAACTCGTTCTTGACTTCTAAGTCCAGTTTGTTTGAGTTGTGGCATTGCCGACTTGGACATCTGTCATCAAATATTGTTAGTTCTGGTTTAAAGACTTGTAATGTAATTATTGATACTAATAAATTACAACATGTGTGCTCTGCTAGTCAATAAGGGAAGTCACACAAGTTACTATTTTTGGCTTCCACCATTGCCTATCATAGTCCATTTGATTTAGTTGTTTCTAATCTATAGGGACCTGCTGTTGTTAATTTTGGGAGTAATTAGTATAATGTTTCATTTGTTGATGTTTGTAGCTAGTTTACATGGTTGTTTCTTATTCAAAAGAAGTCTCAAGCTATTTACTATTTTGTTCATTTTCAGAAGTTGATTAAAGTTTAGTTTAGCAAATATATTAAGCAATTTCAGAGTGATAGGGGTGGTGAATTTCGTTCTTTTTCTTCTTTGTTGGCTCAGCATGGAATTCTTCATCATGTTACGTGCCTACATACATCCGAGCAAAATGACATTGTTGAAAGAAAGCATCGTCATATAGTTGAAGTTGGGAAAGCATTGTCATATAGTTGAAGTTGGGCTCACACTTCTTGCTCAAGCCCATTTACCAATGAAGTATTAGTGGTTTACCTTTTCATGTACGGTTCAATTGCTCAATCAGTTGCCCACTCTGGTTCTTTAAAATCAGTCCTCGTATTTGGTTCTTTATGGTATTCCACTAGAATATGATCACCTTCGTGTTTTCAGGTGTTGTTGCTATCCGTATCTTTAACCATTTAATCAACACAAGTTGGAGTTTTGATCGCAACTGTGCAATGTTATTGGCTTTAGTTCTGAGCACAAAGGTTACTAATATCTTGCTTCGGATGGCAGGGTTTTTATTTCTCGACATGTGATA
Organism: Gossypium arboreum; assembly: GCF_025698485.1. NCBI lineage: Eukaryota > Viridiplantae > Streptophyta > Magnoliopsida > Malvales > Malvaceae > Gossypium > Gossypium arboreum. The sequence continues at coordinate 42,675,779 of NC_069074.1, read as the reverse complement.
TTTGACAAAGATTATTTTTGTTTCCTCCTAATGCTTCGTCTATTTCTTCGGTAGTCGACTGAGTCACCACCTCTCTTCCTTTTGTGTAGTCCACTTCGCCATGCATGATACCCTTGAGTGCTGCTCATTTGGATCATTCACCGACTTCTACTATTGAACCTGCTCCGGATGACAATGATATCGTTAGCTTGGATCATGACTCTAACACCTCCTCTCTTACACCAAAAATTCCTATTGCTCCGGTTGATTCTCCACTACGACTTGGTAATACTCACTCTATGGTCACTCGATTAGAGGTGTTCATGGGCCGAGCCGATCCGGGTTCGAGTCGGGCTCAACTAAAAAATCATGCCCATAAGGGATAGCTGTCCATACATTGATAAGGGATGTATGGATTATCGAGAAGAGAGGAGCCGTGGTGGTCCCCCCCGGACCGCCCAGATCCCACGAGTGAATAGAAAGTTGGATCTACATTGGATCTCACCTGAATCGCCCCATCTATCCTCCTGAGGAGAAGTTTGGTTTCAAACCCCGGTTCGAACAGGAGAAGTACGCCATGCTAATGTGCCTTGGATGATCCACATCTCAGGGCCCAAAAAATTGGCCTAAAATTTTGCCCAAGCTCGACCCGGATAAAAATACTAAAATCCGGGCTGGCCCTACCTACCAGATTAATTTTTATATCATTTTAAATATATATAATACATCAAAAATACTAAAACCATTAAAATAAATATTTTCCAACAAATTAAAAATAAATTTTAAAAATATGTAAACTTAAATAACATTAAGATAAATGCAACTTAACAAGCAAATGCTTCTAAAATAATAAAAAAATTAACAAATGCCTTTAAAATAATAAGAAAATTAACAATAAAATAAATTTTATACCATATCGAAACAATAACAACAAAATAGTAGTAACATAATAGTAAAATGGTAGCAAAATAGGAGAAAACAACAAAAAATAACATTCAAAAATAAAAAAATACAGATTTTTTTGTCTTTTAGTGAATTCGGGCCGGGCCCGGGCTAAAAATAATTTACTCGAGGCCCGGCCTATTTTTTAAACGGGCCTTATTTTTTTGTCCAAGCCTATATTTCGGGCCTATATTTTTCCCAAACATTCCCACATTTCGGGCGGGCCTTTGAGCCGAGCCGGGTAGCCCAGCCCATGCACACATCTACACTCAATCGAAGGCTAGAATTTTTAAACCAAATGTGCTAACAGTTGAGTTCAATAAACAAGAGTCGCAAACTGTTGAAGAAGCCTTCGCTAGTGAAGAATGGAAGATGGCTGCTTAGGAAGAATATGATGCCTTAATTCGCAACCACACTTGGATTTTAGTTTCCTTACCTCCGGGTCAAAAGGCGATTGGTTGTAAATGGGTTTTTAAAATCAAATGGAATCCTAATGGTACAGTGGCTCTGTAACACCCCTTAACCCCAAACCGTAGCCGGAACAGGATTACGGAGCATTACTGAACCATCAGACAATTTACATAAAATACCTATGTTCAACCATTCTAAACACATTTAAATATACTCAAAACTTGCTAAATTTACACTTTTTATATATTATCCAATACTCAATTCTAATTACTTATCAAATATTATCAAATAAATCAAATTCATACTAAATTAGTCAAGTCCTATTATATACCATTACCAAAATTTAAATATAATTATTTCACTTTTACATTCACCATTCAAAATGACACACATAAGACACCCTAGGTACATGCCATTATCAACAATTAACACGCTTTACCTCGTTGAATTCGGGATCGGCCTGGGATGCTGATTCGACATTCTCACTTTAACTTAACCTGCGCACAAAAATAAACCGTACACTGAGTATGGGTATACTCAGTGGTATTTCTATAATCCAAACACTTAATAAAATAAAAATATAACAAACACTTAAAATCATATAACAATCATAACTATTCAATTATTTAATTCATAGATAAATTTATTGTAACTTATTTCATTCTTTTCACTTACTAACCTATATAGCTTTCCACGATTTATTCGCAAGTCATTAAACAATTATAATATTTACTTTGATCCAATCCAGAGCTACATAATTCATTTGTCTCAATCATACTTTAGTTCACTGTTTAATATCGATAAACTATATTCAACTGTTCACTTTTTAATCAGTGTTCTGTACATATCCATTTCAATAACAGTCATTACCATTCATATAAAATCAACTTGCTACCCCAGATAGCTTTCATTGTATAATACGATTCGTGTGTTTCAGTTTACATTTCAATTCTTCATTTAGTATCAATCTGATCCCTGTTATATTTAATAACCCTTATTAACATGACTCGGACTCAGACGGATACACGAATCCAACCAAACACACCAGAATGGCACTCAATGCCTCATCAGATAGTTCGAAGCAATATAGTGACACCCAGTGTCTCATTGGCCTAGCCGAAGTAAAGTGGTACCCAGTACCTCATCAAATCTATCCGAAGTAATAGTATGACACCCAGTGTCTCATCGACTCGAGGTTGAAGTATCCCTGAACATTTCCAATCCTATAGCATGCCAACTATATCCGACCTAGCCCGATACTGTTAATAAGGTTTCCAATTCACTTTCCAGTTTCCAATCATTATACGCTTCAACAATCAGATTTATTCCCAATTCAATATAACTCAATTCACTTTTCAATAACAAATATTCAATTTCACAATAATCACATTTTTCTATCAATCTCATCACACTTCCAACTACATATATTTTCCAATATAATAAATATTTATTATTCAATTTCCACATCAATATTCATTTCAATTCAAACATTCACATATATTCATAAATCAATTCAATATAATTAATATTCAATCCAATTCAAATAATCATCTCAAAACACCTACTATATATATATTAAATAATAAATCCAACAATTTAAGTATTAAGTTCGGATTATAAAAATACAAATCGTAATTTCCGAGCTAACTCCCGTTGTCTTTGTCTTTTTCCTTGCTTAGCCGAGATTTCCCGAGACAACATTAGCTACGGGAATTTAAATAATTATACCATTAATTTTCAGCACTCATTATAACAAATAATTGAATTTCTATTCAATTTACACCTTATTTTCAAATAGGTCCTAACTAATTCATTCACTTTACTAACTTAATTCATACTCAATTTCTATTCAAGTTCCATCCAAACTCAAATTTAACTACTAAATTTTCAGCTTATTTCACTAGTTTCGAAATTTCCTCAAATTAGCCCTTCAACATAAAGCTTATGAATTACTTTACAATTTAATCCTTATTTCATTTCTAACTTGAATTTCTATCAATTTAACCCTTATTTCATCATTTTACTCAACATGAACATTATCTAGAAATCTAATAACTTTCAAAATATCAACTTAATTTCATCAAAATTTTGTTCCAAAGCTTCTAAAACATCAAAATTAAGTAAAAATGGCTAAATTGACTTACCTATTAAACTTTAAAGCTTCAAATCTTCAATTTTCCTTTTTTTTTCTTTCTTTTCTCCTTTCTTTCTTTCCATCCCCTGTTTCACATTTGCCTATCCTGTTTCTTTTCTTTCTTTTTTGTTTTGTTTTATATCTATATATAATATAACATTATTTATACTTAGATAATAGGTAATATTTATTTATTAATTACACATGTGTATATTATTAGTACATATGTATTCACTTATCACCATACATTTGTCATACCTTTATTTATTTATTTCATAAAAATATTATAATATAATTATTTAATTAATAAATATCTTTTATAAATAATAAATATCTACTAATAATTAAATATACATATTACAAATGTATGTATTCAATTTATTACACATGTATTTTATAATTACCACACATTTGTCACTATTTTAATTTATTTCATAATATAATATAATATTAATAATAATTAATAATTATAACAATAATTTGATATTTAAATAAATATCTATTTATTATCAAATACTTGTATTACAAATGTGTATATTTTTTATACACTTATATCAAACCATTTTCAAACACTTGTTTTTCTTTTATTTATTTCATTTATTTTATTTACCAAACAATTGTCAAAATAATATTATAATATAATTAACATAATTTACAATAAAAATAATATAATCTAAAAAATCTAGGATTTTATCATGCTATGCCGCCTCATCTAATGAGATAGACATAATTGCCTATTTGGTCCTTTTTATTTTCTATTAATCTATAATTTAACTTTTACCCCTTATTCAATTTAGTCCTTTTTCTTAGTTACTCTTAATTAAGCTAAATTCACTCAATTAAATTCTAATTAACCACTCGACTAACTTCATAAATATTTTTAATAATTATTTACTAATCCATTTTTTAGAAACGGAGACCCGAAAATATATTTTTCTAATAACCTTAAAATTCAGGTTGTTACATTTCTCCCCCTTTTTATAAATTTCGTCCTCGAAATTTACCTGAGAGAGGTGTGGGTATAAGTAAAAAGGTCTCGCTGTTTCTCTCGGTTCCCGTATTGCTTCCTCAATATTATGACATTACCGCTCAGGCTAGTATCTCAACCGGCTCTTTTTCATACTATAGATTACATCAAATCTCAATATCCTTTGTCGATATAACATGCAAGAGATCTGATCTATATCATCTTCGGAGCTTCAAATCATGAAAAATTATCATAAAATTTCTGTAACTTTAGAAGCAAAACCAAACAATATTTTACCGGTCCAACTTTTCTACAACTTCATATACCCCAACAGAACAAGAACTCAATTTCTCTTTCAACCCGATCTTCAAAATCTTCTTCCAAGGTGAATCTTTAAGAAATACCATATCACTAACAAAATACTCAATATCCCAATGTTTCAAGTCTATATATGATTTCTGTCTGTCAAAACTACTTTCAGTCTATCTTAAATCACTTCCACTTTTCTTCAATTTCACAAATCAAATAGCTCCGCATATTCTTTTTCTCACTGTATTCAATCAGATTCCATGCAGTTTTACATTCATAATCATTCAGAACTTCATACAGTGTTGAAAACTATTATCGCACACCTAGAACTTCTTGTACTTGCTCTAGATTCAGAACGTAAACTATGTATCTTAATCAGAAATAACAGAAACTGGCATACCATATGATCTAACAATCTTAGAAACCCATATTTCATACCATTATTAAGTAATAAAATTATTCATACCAGATTAGAATATACAGACTTCACCATACCTTTTATGATTACTCAAATATCATCTTTTTTTTTCAAAAATAGAGATAATTCCAACTTAGATTCCATAAAAATTCTATCACATTTCCATTCTGATGTCACCACTGGTTGTAACAGTTCTGAAGACATCTGTATCTGATATAAACATTTATATGCAAATTCAAAGTATTGCTTTTCTTTTCCCAGTCTTCAATACATCTGTTTCAAATCACTGTACATCTTATTCTTCCAGAATGCATAGTGTAACACCCTTATAACCCGTATCCGTCGCCGGAATGGGTTATGAAGTGTTACCAACCCAAAATACCACATTTGTACAGTCACATTAATATAAGAACATTAAAATGTATATGCATTTAAAAAAAAACTTTATACAAACATTCAAAAGATGCCATATTCGCATGGCTTATATACAACAACATTCCAAAATATCATTCATTTAAGTCTATTCTATACATGCCATACTAGCTCCCAAAACATAGTAGTACCAAAATGACAGATAGTGTGATGAGTTACTGACGATTCCTTCCCTGAGCAGGTGACTGAAATCAACAATCTATAAAACAGAGAAACATAACAAACGGAGTAAGCTTTTATAAGCTTAGTAAGTTTTAAGCAATGCAACAAATAAACTCAATTATACATCAATTATTCAATTTCTCAAGAGGTCATTTTCTAAATATATTACCATTTGGCCGTATATACACAAGCACATAATGCACAATTAGCATTCTAATTTCACTTAATCTGAATTCATATAGCATAAATAAATCGAATATTTTCGCATACTTTCACACCTTGACCGAATATATCATGATCATAAATATAGATATAACATTTATTCACATATGTATCACATTATACATTTATGATTCAATTCAAATCATACTCACATATAAGTATATAATACGTACCTGGCCAACTTATCGTATTGAACGTATTCATTTGTCGTTCTAACAAGAGGTATCTTAATTTTAGACATTTATCAAATCACCGGCTTTCAGCCTGCTAGGTTTTAAACCCGAATTCATTCACCAGCATTTCGCCTGCTAGGCTCGAAGCCCGATATCAATTCACCGGCATTATAGCCTACTAGGCTCGAAGGCCCGAATAGTATATCACTGGCATTATAACCTACTAGGCTCGAAGGCCCGAATAGTATATCACCGGCATTATAGCCTGCTAGGCTCAAAGGCCCGAATAGTATATCACCGGTATTATAGCCTGCTAGGCTCAAAGGCCCGAATAGTATTGTACGATATTCAATTCAACAAGTTTCATATAACACAATCACACCAATTTAGGTACAACATCATTCGAATATATCATCCTACATTTTATTCACTTTTATTTCATTTCATCACTCACATTTATCATTTGATAGTTTACACATAACATCTCATTCATATTCATCTAACATTATCATTTGATCGTAAAAGCATATCACATTTTACTTTCCATTACAATTGTCATTCGACCATATACATATATGACAAGTAATACTTAATTCTCATAGTATGTCATGTCATTATCAAATATTATTTATATTTAACTACTTAAAACTTACCTCAAATATTTTCGAACAGTTTCGGATCGGCTATTCAACTATTTTCTCTTTTCCCCTGTCCAACCTTGGTTCTCTATGCTCTTGAGCTAATTCAAACAAAATTTAAGTTATTAAGGTCCTATCAAGCTAGCTTATAGTCAAATATTCATTGTATACTTAGCTCACATACACAAACACAAAACTCATAAGGTTTATCATATTTTCATATATATATATATATATATATATTATATAGCTCATCAATTAGGTATTTATTTACGTTTCCATTTTAACACATATTGATCAACTAGACCATGCATTAGCCATTGACACATTCAGTCATTAAAGTAATAACCTGTTAACATTCAAGCATTTTATACCAAAATTCTCCCAAAGCCGAATTCATCTACAACCTTTAGTACATATACAAAGTTTATATTAATTTATATACACAAAATTAACCTAGTATCAATTAACTAAGTACTTTAAAATTTTCTTTAACTAAGTAACTTATTCGGAAATAATAAGGGCAAATTTAATCGGAAATATTAAGAGCAAATTTAATCGGAAATATTAAGAGCAAATTTAACCGGAATTATTAAGAACAAATTTAACCGGAATTATTAAGAACAAATTTAACCGGAATTATTAAGAACAATTTAACAAGCTTAACTAAGCAAATATTCGGCAATGACAATGGCAATTTAACAAACCTTAAATCCAACTTATAATTGTGCATATCACATTCAAAGCATCCACTCCATTCTATCATTTTAAAACACAAACATTACTCAAATATTATCTAAGTTCACATTTGGCAAATTTCACAAATACACAAGCCGATTTTCCTATCATCTAAACTACCTATATGAATATTAAACTATCTCAAATATCACCCATTCACAATTATTCATTAAAAAATAGAAACAACAACCATTCCCTTCAAAATCTTCTATAGCCGAATACTCAAATCACCACCCAATTCAAAATTTTGACATGGGCTAAGTAAGGGACTTAGTAACTAGCTTAAAATATGCTACAATTTCAAAAACTAACATGAATTTCTTACCTTAATTCCAACTCAAAAGTAACAGAATGTAGTTTGAGTTTCTTTTCCTCTCCTAATTTCGGCTATGAAGAACAAAGATGAACAAGCTTTTTCTTTTACCTCATTTTTGTTATTTTATTTATCTTTATTTTATGATAATAAAGCCATCAAATTTAATAATGCTAATTTAAAAATCATATTTTATTTATCACCATCATTATGGCCGGCCACTACTCATTAAAGTGGGAAATTTGACATGAAATCCACTTATCTAACACCATAAATTATTTGGCCACTACAAAATTAACCTATCACATTTTCAAAATTTTTTCACACAAGTCCTATTTAATAATTTCACTCACAAATGACAAAATCAAAGCATGAAATTTTCACACATGCACTTTCACTTATAATAAGCATAGAATATAACATCTAATTATTTTTATGACTCGATTTTGTGGTCCCGAAACCACTTTTCGACTAGGGTCAAATTAGGGCTGTCACACATTGACATAGTACTACTATAATTTCATGCAAATTCTCCTGTATAAGTTCTGAATCGCTCTGTTAAGCTTTTATTTCTAAATAGCAAACAACCATCATATCCAATCCAAAATGTTTAATCAGAAATCATTTGTACACTATACCCATTTAACCGATAACTCATTACCACATTTCTGAGCTTCGCAGATCTGCTGTAAAGAAGTCGGTTTAACTTTTATCTCTACCAAAATTGATCCATCTTTATATGATAACAATTAGATATTCACAACTTGTAACACAAAACAAAACTTGCTAAATTTACACATTTTATATTTTATCCAATACTCAATTCTAATTACTTATCAAATATTATCAAATAAATCAAATTCATACTAAATTAGTCTTTTCTAGCCCAGGCCTATCATGATGTACAGACCATCTTCCTCATCCTCTACTTTTCCTACTGCTTATCTTGTTACTCCAAACCTCAATCCAGAGTTCCCTCCTGAAGTGATGACTTTGATTGAACAAGGAACCTTTCATTCAAAGACAAAGGACATGATGTTTGAATACCAGATCCAACAATAATTATAAAATAATTTAATATTTAAATAAATATCTATTTATTATTAAATACTTGTATTACAAATGTGTATATTTTTGTTTATACACTTATATCAAATCATTTTCATACACTTGTCTTTCTTTTATTTATTTCATTTATTTTATTTACCATGCAATTGTCAAAATAATATTATAATATAATTAACATAATTTACAATAAAATAATAATATAATCTAAAAAAATCTAGGATTTTATAATGCTATGTCGCCTCATCTAATGAGATAGGCATACTTGCCTCTTTGGTCCTTTTTATTTTCTATTAATCTATAATTTAACTTTTACCTCTTATTTAATTTAGTCCTTTTTCTTAGTTACTCTTAATTAAGCTAAATTCACTCAATTAAACTCTAATTAACCACTCGACTAACTTCATAAATATTTTTAATAATTATTTACTAATCCATTTTTCAGAAACGGAGACCCAAAAATACATTTTTCTGATAACCTTAAAATTCGGGTCGTTACAGGCTCGATGAAAATGAAGGTTTGTTGGAAAAGGGTGTTCATAAGTCCATAGGTGTGACTTTCGTGAAACATTCAGTCCCGTCGTCAAATTTGTTACAATTTGCACCATTCTATCCATTGTTGTCACCAAACGATGGTCATTATGGCAAGTTGATGTTAATAATGCCTTTCTAAATGGTGATTTGATTGAAGAGGTACACATGCAACAACCTCCTAGTTACATTCAAACCGATGCAAATGGGCAACCCCTTGTATGTTGGCTAAACAAATTGTTGTATGGTCTTCGACAAGCTTCGAGGGCATGGTTTGATAAGTTGAAGGCATTTCTTATCTCTGTTGGTTTTGTGCTTTCCAAGTCCAATACCTCTTTATTCATTCATATAACTAATGAGTCTCGTATGTATGTCTTGGTTTATGTTGATGACATCATTAATATAGGTGACTCCCTTGTCAAGATTGATACGTTTGTTCACCAGATTCACACTGATTTTTCACTCAAAGACATAGGCTCTCTTCACTATTATTTAGGTGTTGAGGTGACTCATTCATCAACTAGTGGCCTCCATCTTTGTCAAAGGAAATACATTCTTAACTTATTTGATCATTGTCATATGGACAAGGCTAAAGGCATCCATACACCCATGATTAGTTTGTGTTCTCTATCCAAACATGTGGGAACTCCACTTGATGATTCTCGTGAATATCAGAGTATTGTTGGAGCATTACAGTATGTGGTTCTCACTCGACTCGACATCACATATGTTGTTAATCATATATGTTAGTTTATGCACGTTTCAATTGATGTCTATTTTGTTGCAATAAAACACATCATACGTTACCTCTGTGCCACTATTGACTATGGATTGTAGATTCGACCTCTCGAAAGGTTATCTCTAGTTGGGTACGTTGATACAAATTGGGGTTTAGATGTTGACAACTGTCGATCCACCATAGGGTATTGTGTGTACTTTGGTGGAAATCTCATCTCTTGGAGCTCTAAAAAATAAGTTGTTTCTAGATTGACGGTTGAGGTAAAGTATCACAGTCAACTGTTACAGTTGAAGACATCACGTGACTTAAATCATTACTACGAGAACTTCAACCACCTTCTGATGATCCACTGACCATTTGGAGCGAAAACTCTAGTGTTGTGGATGTTGCGGCCAATCTCGTCTTTCATTTAAAGTTCAAGCATGTTGAGCTCAATTTTTTCTTTGTTCAAGAGAAGGTTGCTGATGGATCTCTCGTTGTTGGCTAGGTATCCGCATGTGATCAAGTTATCGATATCTTCACCAAACCATTGCCTTCTTTTCATTTTTGTCGTTTTCGAAAGTAACTTCAGGTCTCGAATTTGTTGTAATTGGGTGAATGTTAGAGATAGTTAGACTATTACAACTGACTTTGTTATTAGTTAGTTGCAACTAGTTCTTCTTGTATGTGTATATATTCTCTTCTCATATACTCTATTCACTCAAGCATTAATCATAAGATTATTCAGAAATAAGATTCTTTCACACACTAAATGTTTGAGTAAATGCTCTCAAAAGTATTCTATTACTTTGAGTGTTTACAATTGAGTGATTATAAATTAAGGGAAATACCTTAATTTACTGTTGATCTCCCCCAAATCCAATGATACAGATTGATTTATATCGACGATCAAGATTAGAGTCTATCTAAAAATGAGAGTCTTAAGGACACTATACATCTTTATCCTTTAAGATTTACATTAATTACCTTGCTAACTCTAGTTTTACTGGATTATTTCACTAGGCCACCAAGGCTTTAAATAGATGGGCTTCTTCGTGTGCTCCATGAATTGGGCTAGTTTAAGTGGGTCGAGTGAGCTCCATTTCATCTGTAGACCTCCATGGAACATTCCATACACCATGGTCATGAGCTTTGATCCGCGGCATATGAAAGTTGCACATTGGATGAAAGTTCATATATATTTTAATATTTATCCCAAATAAAAATAAAAATAAAAATATGATTTATTAAGGTTTTTTAAGAAAGCATAAAGGGTTTGAACCCCAAACATGTAATGACTCGACTTTTGTTGGTGTCAAAAAACTGAGTTCAAGGCCAAATTTTCTAAATCAAGCCATCAAAAAATTGATAATTGAAAAGTTATAAGGAAAACACGAGGATTAGAATTAGTAATCGAATTGATTATTGTCAAATTTAAGTGTCGATAATGGTAATATGGAACGATCCTAAAGTAATAGAAAAGAAAACTAAAACACATAAATTTTACGTGATTTGGGAAAAAAAAACTACGGGCAAAAAAGAAGAAATTCACTAACATTGAAAATTGAATAATACAATAGGAGTTTTAACTACATCTATTTAAAGGTTGAAAAACCTTATTCTAATCAATGTCAAATAGAAGAAGTGTAGTTCTATATGGATTCTACTTATGCAGCATGGTCCGTACCACGAGGGCTTCTAACAATCTCCACCTTAACACAAATTCTCAACAAACAAATTCTTTACCGCGAACTATCAACGAACAAGTTCTCCACCTCTTCCATGAAACCTCTAAAAGGGTATTCTTCAATAATCAGCATCAACCAAGGCTAAGCAATGCTCAAACTTGGTTATAGGAAGTGACTTAGTTATCATATCTATAGGATTATCGTGAGTACTAACTTTGCTCACAACAATATCACAATGAGCAATAATATCATGTACAAAATGATATCGAACATCAATGTACTTTGTTCTCTCATGAAACTTTTGATCCTTCGTAAGAAAGACAGTACTTTGACTATCACAAAACACTGTACCGATCTGAAGGTCTTTATTGAGTTCACCAAAGAGTCCCTTTAACCAAATAACTTCTTTACAAGTCTCAATAATCGCAATGTACTCAGCTTCAGTAGTAGACAAAGCACAAATTAAGTGTTTATTTGATGTATGAATGTTTTAAATGATTGAGAAATTGGAGAATTGAAATATATGCATGTTTGAATTGACTTATGCAGGTTGGTAATGTGCTTACAAGCACAAATTAAGTTTGAGATAGTTTGGTCATGGAAAATGGACCAAATGTAGGATATTTTTTCTACATATTTGGCACTGAGGTATCAATACATTAAATGAAGTATTGACACAATGTATTTTTCAATCACTTTTTCAAAACATCGAATGTCAAAATGGTATCAATACTAGACCAAAGTATCAATACTTCATATCAAAGTAGCGATACTATACAAAGGTGCCAATACAATTGAACTTTTATTTTAAATTGTTGCAAAATAGAATGCTAAAATCATATCTATACTAAGGTAATGTATTGGTACCTAAAGACAAGTACTAGTACTATAAGTTTACTATCATCACCTTTTGATTTAAATTAATTTTCTGAACATTGAAGCTTGAAATGGTATTGATACCTAGAAAGAGTATTGATACATGTTCTAAAATTTTGAAAGCTTTGCAATTTGGTCTCAATTCATGTTTGAATTTAGTATTCAAGCTTTCGTAAGCTCGATCAAGTCACGGAAAAGATTGCATAATGTAATTATGAAATGTTTTGATTATGAATGCTTGTATTATGGTGTAATTTGATTATTAAATGTTGTAACTGTTTTGGTATCGACTTTAGCATCCTATAACTCAGACCCGGCGATCGGGTTAGGGGAGGGGTGTTACAATGTGGCATGCTCGATTATCTTTCCATTTAGGAGAAAATGCACATGATCTTTTTGGGTAATTTATTTAACGATAGTGACTAAATTAACAAATTTTTTTTGAGTGATCAAAATAGGAACAACCATATTTTAGGGTGACTAACGGGGTAGTTTACCCTAACATTTATGGTTAAAAAGTCATTTTTGTTTACGAGTTATATTTGAAAGTTTCATAATTTTGTAGATACTTTTATTTAGATTTGAATTGTAAATGAAAATAATAATTTTCATGTAATTTTTAAATGATAAATGTTCACTATGTTTTAAAAAAATAATAATAAAGAGACTAAATTAATCCATTTAATTCAAGGAAAGATTTTGTAAATACATTCACCAATATATTAGTATAATAAAATGAAATTACAATTATCAAAGCTTTATATTAAAAGTGATAGACAAATAATGAAATTTTAAAATTTTTACATTTCAGTCTCATCATATATGATAGAAAAGTGTTCGAATCGCCATGAGATTTGATAAAACAAATTATTTACTCGGAAAATACTTACCCTTCAACTTTGATGAAAATTTCATTATCCTTCAAGTTTATTTATTAAATTAAATTTAAGCAAAACACAATTTTACCATTTTAATTAATTATTATATTTCTTTTATTATTCTAAATAGTAAAAATCTAATTAACTATACAAAAATTTTAGTTGTTATTAAATTAAATTATAAATTCTAATAGAATCATACACTAAACATAATGTATATTTAATTAATATTTGTAATTTTTATTGAAATTTACACGTATAATCACAATTGTAATTACAAATAATATATTTGATTAACTATAATTAGATTTAATTATTATAAAGGGAATTAAACTGATAAACTGAAAATGCATTTTCAATTAATATATGTATATTTTTTTATTGAAAGTTATACAGAAAATTATAATTATAAAGAATAAATCCAAATAACTATAATCGGATTTAATCATTACAAAGCACAACCAGAATGATAACTAGAATATATCTAAACATATATCAAAATAAATTTGTAACGTTCCATATATGGTAAGACATAAATCAAAATAAATATAGATTTGAGAACCCACACATGATTTATACAGATCTTAAAATCCCTAAAGCGTTACTATTAAATTAAGGCCTCATTAGTTGCTAGTATATTTTTCAAAAATTGTTAACAATAATAATTAATTTCTTTTGTCTTCTCTTCTCCTTTATTTTTTATTTTAATAATTTTTATATAAAATTTAAATTTAATATAATTACTATATTAACTTTGAGACAAACTTTTTTTAATCAATTTCTTTTTCATTGGAACATTTTAAATAATGGTAACTAATTATACTTATAAGAATAATTTTATGAAGGTTAACCTATAACTAAATTAAATATAAATTTAAAATATTTAATATTTAATTGAAATTAAATATAATTTTTTATTAAAATGAGTCAAATATATATAATTTTATAGTACTTCAATATATAATTAAAATTTCATTATTTTTTAATTTAAAATAGAAAATATATAGATAAATAATACTGAAGGTATAACTGTTGTTTTATTTAAAAATTATGTGGTAAATAGATTTAATTTAAGTTCCACCATATACGCGACTTATTATTTTTATATTCAAGTATAAATATACTTTGATGCTTAATCCGATTATAATCATCATTATTATCTGAATTAGTTTAATCTGCTAAACTAATAAAAAGTTAACTTTATATCCCTTCCTTTAGATAAATTTTATATTTTCATAAACCAAACAAACTCTTAACCTTTTATTTGCATCTATATAGTTTATTTTGGTATAATAAAAATATAGCTACCTATTTAAAACATATAATTAATAAGCTTTTTAGTATTTTATTCATTTTCTAGAATTCTGTATAGAAAAAGTGAAAAAGTAAAATAATTTACAATCAATCACCAAAACTTAAAATAAAATTTTTTCCATTACTTAATTAAAATAAAATAAATAATTTAATCTGAATTATTAAATTAAAAAATGTATTAAGAAAATTATTTTCTCCACTTAACAAGTTAAAAACCCCCATAAATACAATTAAAATATTACCATGTGTTCTTACATAATATTAAAAAGAAGGTATAATGAAAATCATTAATATGATAATTCATATGTATTTTATGTTGACATTATCCTATTTATTTTTGTTGGAAATTGTAGATTGTAAATTCATTAGATATTATTATGGATCACTTAGAGCTAGTTTAGTATAGCTTTTAAAAAGTGCTTTTGAGAAGTACTTTTCAAAAGTTTGGTTTAAGATTTGAGTGTTTAACATTATTGTCAAAAATATTTTGAAAAATAAAATTTCTATTTTAGACATGATATTATCAAATAACAAATATGCATTTAAATAATGTTCAAATTAATTAATATTATTATATTTTAGTAAGAATATAAAAATAATTTATTATAACTTGTTAATATTTTAATATATGAAATATAAATTTTAAATATTTTAAGCAATAAATATTAATTATTTATAAATTAATATATAAACTATATTTTAAATAATTAAATATAACCATTAAATATTTATAATTAGATATTAATACATTTATATTATTCAAAATAATAATTTTAATATATTTGTAATTAACCACCAAAAATAAAAAAGAAAAAAGAAAAGTACCATGTTGTTGAAGGGGTGAAAAATAATTAAGTACTAAAAGTGTTTTTGGTAGAGGAAAAGCTAAATATTTTAGCTTCTCATTTTCAAAAGTGCTTTTGAAAAATTAAAAATTTAAGTAAAAACAGCTTGTTTAGCATAGTTTTTCTTCTAAAAATGTTTTTAAAAAAAAAATACTAAACAAGGCCTTAGTGTGATTCATGAGCACTTATCCGGATTAGAAAGTGATGATTCATTCATCCAATGGATACAATTGATTTTCATGGAACATGTTTCTTCTAAGAAGTATATTCAATACGAAGAGTTGTAGCTCTTCAATAGTATCCATTGAGTGCATATAAATAGAGAGATTATGGTGCTCAAATTTTAATTAATTGCAATCAATCCAATTCCAGAAATTAGAGTAAGAGTTAAAAATTCCTCAATTTTGCTAATCAAATGAAATAAAAAAACTTCGTTATATTTCGAAAGAACTTTTATCTTAACTCTCCAACAATTTTGTGAAGGAAAAAATTATTCTCTTTTAAAAAAAATTACCCACACCTCAAAGTCTACTATTTTAATTCCGCTTCATCTCTGAATCTGTGGTCTCCACTCAAATTCTTCAATAATTTTATATCTTAGTTGTAGAAAATTTGTGGGTAAGAAATATATAATAAGAGATTGAAAAGTAGGGGCTTTAGTAGATGCTTTAAAACCAAACAAACTTTTAGCTTGGAAATCATCCAACCCTGACAGTTGACCTACATTTCTGTAAGTTGGAGTCTTTTCTTTATTCTCCATGTCTTCAACCTTAGAGAACTTTTTTATTTAGTTAATTTTAAATAAGTGTGTATTTCAAATATATATAATACAAAATTTTAAGAGTATTTCATATATATTTAAATATAGTTTAATAATTATCGATTAATATGAGTATTATTATCAATTTAGAAGGATGTAGATTTAAGTGTAGTGAAGCACATTATCCCATTATTTATAGATTGAGAGAATTTATGAATAGTTTTAAAAATTATATGGATATTTAATGCTACAATAAATTGGGATAATGAACTACAATCTTATGTTTCCATTCCTTGTTTAGAGATAATTATAAGCAAATAGTGAAGCAGTTTTGTGGTAGAGTTAGGAGGCTCTTGTTTTAATTTTATTCTTTCGTAAACAGAAGAAAAGAAAAACACAAACTTATGTATAATCAGTTACATTAAATATATAATTTATTAGTTTCTTAAGTTTAATAATCGTATTTAATAGGATTAAAGGTTAGAAAAGTCAAGAAAAATATTAAATAAATATGCATTGGGAGGGGACATTTTGAGTAAATTTCATCCTAAGTCCTTCGTTGTTTATCATTTTATAATTTAGTCTCTATTTTGTTCAATTTTATGTAATTTCAACTTAGTAATTAAATAACACATAAATTTTCTTTTTACTTTTTTTATTATTTGTAATATTTTACCCAAAACCAATATCACTATTTTTTTTGTTGCTTAAATTAAATTATATATAGTGTAAAATGTTCCAAATTAAAAAAAAAAACCCTCTGTAAATATATACTATGTTGATGGTATGTTTTTGATGATTTCTCTTATGTTTTGAGTCTTTTAATAACAAGCAAAGGTAATAGGATGTATGTGTAAGAAACAAAAAGTAAAATATATGATATTGATATAATACATTTTAATTAATATATCTAATTAAATTTGTGCATTGTAGGGGATAAAAAAAAAAAAAAAAAGTAGTAGAAGCCTTTTAGTCACTAGACTTTCACTTTTGCTACATCTTTTTTGGACATGAATTACGATGGTATCATAAAACTAGGGAAGTCTTGCAGTTGAGGAAGAGGTGGATTTCCATTTAAATTAAAATTATATATAAAAATCCTAATGTTGGGATGTGATGAAATTGGAACACTATGATTGATGTGGAGCCTTTGAATGTCGTTTTTAGATTTTGGACGCACCTCATTCCCACTCATTTTCCTCCACTGCTTCTACCATCATCCTTCCATTTTTGTTTAATATGATTATTTTAATTTTAATTTTTTTATATCTACAACATATCATATGCCGAGTTCAATGTATGTTATCACCAACCAGATTAATTACTATGGTGAATATTCAATTATTTGAATCAATTTATAATATAAATGAATTAATATCAACTTTAATCCTCTCATTTTTACAATATTTAGTTTAAATCCTAATTGAATAAAAATTCTACTTTTAACCTTTAAATTTTTATTTTGATACCCAAAAAATTTTTGATTTCGCTCCTAATTATCAGAATATAAATGTTTTTTTCCCCTAAAATCAAGCCTATGTGATGTTGAAGAAAGTTGTTGTTATTTTGTAATGGGTTTTTTTTTTTATTATTCCATTCCCTCACTTCCACTGTGAGCAATAGCTGCATAAACGAGTTTGAAGAAAAGGAAGAAGCAAGAAAGAGTGAAATTAAAAGTTGATCATATTCACATCATTCTTTTGCTCTTTTTCCTTTTAAAATGGAAACGAATCCAGGTATTTGTATTATTTCGTATTCTTTTAATTCAAACAATTATATTACAAGAATGAGTTGCATTTATTTATGATTTTTACGTTTATTAAATATTTTTCGAAACCAATTTGTTAAATATTATTATTTGCTTTGATGTGTGGATTGGAGATTTGTGGTGGTAAATATGATAGGCCAAAATCAAAAGTATGGAAGGGGTCATTCACATCATCCTACTTTTATTATTCACATAGGAAGAGCCTAATAGATGAATTAAAGACAACAAAGAAAAGGTCATCTCTTAGTGATGTATGTGACATAGGCCATTTTAATTATAATGGATATATATATATAAATAAAAGATAAAGCCAAAAGGAATCAAAATGAGTACGTAAGTGAAGAAGTGGAGCATCCAAAGGTCATGTAATCCAAACACAAATCCATCCTACTTTTGTTATTATCTTTTAGGGAAAATATATCCCAATTTCACAAGTAAAATTAATAAATTCACCTATATTTTATACGAGTATAATATAAATATTAATATTTATTATTCTAAAGTAGTCTTAAAAATTATTATGTATTTTTTCTAAAATATTTATTTATTTTTAATATTTTACTATACTTTTATAGGATACTTTTCAATTCTCTAACTCGGTTTATGAAGTCTAAAAACTCCACTAACAAATGTACCAAATATTATTTCATTGTAGAATATTAAAAATATATTTTAAAAAAGGGACGATGCTAATTTTAAGGCAATTTGTGAAATAAAAAAATATACTACTAGTAGTGTACCAAAAACTCACCCTATCTTTTAATAAATATATAAAGTGAAAATATTTGATACACTGTTAGTGGAATTTTTAGACCTCATAAGTAGTGTTAGGGTGATGATAAGTGTCCTATAAAGTATAGTAAAATGGTTAGTATTTTATATACTGCCAATGTATTTTTTTATTCCATAAGTAGCTTTAAAAAATTACTGTGTTTCTCTTTTGTTTAAATATTTATTTTCCTAATGTTTTACTATATCTTTATAGGACACTTGTTAATCTCGAATCTTGCTTGTAAAGTCTAAAAATTTTATTGGCAGTGTACCAAATATATACTCATAATGAAACATTTTAAAAATAAATAAAGAAAAAGAAAACATGACATATTTTTAAATTTATTTGTAAAGTGAAAAATTGTTGAAAGTATGTACTAAATGCAACCCATATATAAAATGTATTTTATTTTATTAATTATGATTTTCTTTATATTCATTAAGATTGGAGATAAATATGTTTTATATACAAATAAAAGAATAGAATATTGATAGATATTTTTATTTAAATTTTGACATATTGATAATATGGTGTTTATATTATTATTTCATGTTATATTATATTTTAATATTTTTATACAGTATATATAATCCTTTAGTGGTTAAACTTATCCAATAATAACCACATCAATACTGAAACTCTTAAAATTATGATGAATGGCTGACAACTTCAATACATCATAAAACAAAGTAATGAAAGACCATTCAAAATTTTGCATCCTACCATCAACAGTAATATTATAGCAGTGGAAAATTATATAAAATTTGTTTCAAACATTTCAAAGTAATTGGATGAAAATATAATTATTAGGGTAATAGTTTTATTTTTTTATAATTATCGGAATTATAATTCTCTAAACATATTTAGTTAATAGAATGTAATTACATCGTAATTCTATATATAATGCTTGGCAAGATAAGTAGTAATTACAAAATTACAAAATTACAAAATTTATATTTTTAAAAATATTAATTATTATAAAGAAGTATCAATAATACTTGAGAAAACTTTCTATGTAACGGCCCAAGTTTTTAAATAAGTTTCTGTAATTTATTAACATAAAGTGTGTATCTACTTTAGTGGTTAAATGTTCTAAGTGTGTGTATGAGGTTTTAAGTTCAAGTCAAGTCTTTGGCAAATTTTGAGTTTTCCCTGAATGAAAGCCTTAACCTTGCTCAATAGGCTTATGTTTAATTATTGGTAATTTTATATTAGAATGGGCTTGCTAGTCTGGTGGTTAAGGTGTGTGTTGGAGTGTGGGAGTTTTGGAGTTCAAGTCACAGTGAAAGTAAGGGAATTATTTTTGGTTCGTTCCTGAGAGAAAGTTTTGATTGAGTTAAAACTCTTGGTAGTGGATGTATGGAATTAAGGGGATTGGATTTGAAGGTTATTAGAATTTCTGTTTACCGTTTTTTTTCTTTTTGCAATTTTTGGTTTCCTTCTCCTGTCTTCCTACTCTCTACCGACTTTCTGTTTCCCTTTCTCTGCTGAATTTTTGCTTGGATTTTTCGCCTCTCTGCTTTGTTTTCTCTATAACCTATCCTCCCTATTAATTTCTTATACGTTGTCGCACTTTAGCGGGTTTGGTAATTCTTTCTTGTCTTCTCTGTCATGGATTGATAACGATTATTAGTAATGTGGTTATTTTTCTATTAACGACATAGAAGGAGGCTGTGGACGGTAAATCGAGTGTCTCATGTCATAGCATCGTTAACGGAGGGTGATTCTGGGAGGTAAGTTGAGACTCTATTCATTTCTTGTTTATCAATTCGCTTTTAAATCCGCTAAATTGATGTTGGGTATCACGATTTTAGGCGTTGGAGTGCTCAAGAGTGTTTTTGCAACGAATTAAAACCATATGTGTACCCGAAAACACAGAAAACGAGAAGTAGTAAAAGTCGAAAAATGAATCTATCGATGCCACACGGGCGTGTAGTCACTCGTGTGATAGGCCGTGTGACAGTACATGGGCGTGTGATCGACGAGCCAGGCCGTGCGTAAAAGACACGAGCGCATGACACAGCCGTGTGTGATACACGGGCTCGACCTATTGGGCCTTGTGGGCTACACTGGCGTGTAGGCCCACAGGGGTAAACCACACGGGCGTATGGGATTTTGAGCTAGACCGTGTGGGCTATATGGGTGTGTGGGCCCACACGAGCAGGCCATATGGGTGTGTGAGCCTAATTCTCTAAAATAATCTGTAAGGTTGCACAGGTCACCCAAGTCGACTGTGACCTACTGGAGGGTTGGTAAGCATTACTTAGACCCCTGATTCTGTGATCTTACTATGAAATGTATGTATTAAGCATGTTACTCTTAGCATGTATATCTGATCGATTGTATGATCTGTTAAGTTGCATTATAGCATGTCATATTGGTATGTTGCATTGCATCGGGGATTGGGTTGATGATATTTTAGAGGAAGTGTCTGAAAGGCTTTAAGCCTGTTATCTGGCAGCTCAGCTGTATTATTCTGTTTATGTGTCGTATTTCGGTACAGTACGATGTGTAGGGTTGGGTGGGTTGATTATATCCCTACATGGTGTATAGGGCTGGACGGAGATGGTGTGTAGAGGTTGGTGGGTAGGATTCTGATATTCCGTTCTGCATCTGTATCTGATTGGGCTAAAGCCTTAAATTATATCTGATTATGCATCTGAATAGACTAAGGCCCGTACAAATTTTTATAATAGGCTCCGGCCCCATATTGTCTTTTTCTGACTTCTGATGATTATTCTATATGTTTGATATCTGTGGAGATTACACACTGAGTTGTGAAACTCACTCTTTTCTATTTAATCTGTTCAAGTAATCCCCAGTATTAGCGGATCGGTGTAGCGGAGGACTCGACGATGGCCACACGTAATAATTTTAAACTATTTTCGTTGGCTTTTTCGGTTTTGGATTTCTTATTTATTTTGGGTCTTGTTGTAATTTTTGGACTTTGAACTTTTTGGCTTTTAATTTTGGCTTTTGAGCTGTTGATGATTTTATTACTGCTAAGCACGATTGAAGTCCAGTTTTCTCTAAAGTAAATAGTTTTCCTAAAATAGAAGACCTTCTAAAGCTTCCGCGTAGGAGAGATATGTTTTAAAGCAAATCAGTGAAAACACGTTTTTTGGACTAACTAAAAGATAATAACTGAAACGATTTTAATGTATCAAAGCATTTTCAAAAACACTCTCATGTGATATCGCCAGATTCAGCCATAACGTCCAAGCCGAGTTTAAGGTGTTACATTTAGTAGTATCAAAGCCAGGTTGTAAAACTCGACTGTGGATTGGGTTTTAAACTTGGTTTTAAAAGAATGATTTTTAATAGGTTGAAATATTTTTGACTGAGAATGTGGTACACCGAGTGAGTCTCTGACACCGATCCTATAAGTTTTTTGAATTTTGTATTGTTTATTTTGCAATACTGTAGATAGTATAATCTGAAACTACTATAGGTAGCAAACGGTATTGCAAACACTCTAGTTAGTGTATACTGAAACCTGCAGTGAGACTGCGACTTACGAAAACAAACTCTGAACTTCTGATACTATTTTGCATAAAAAATCTGTTAATAAATACTGAAACTGTAACTGATCCATAAAATTTGTAATATAGATAAATTCAATTAGACAATGAGTGCACGAGGTATCCACGGACGTGGTACTAGAGGCCGAGGTAGAAACCATAGAGAGGCTCGAGCTGAGTCTTTCTCCATGGATAATATACTGAATTTGGACACTAGTGAGACGTCAGTGTCATCTGCTACTGAGACTGGGTCTAGTGATCGCATGGCTGGGGACGACGCGTTGTCCCAGGCTATGCTCACGATTTTGGAAAGGGTCGCTAGGCCCAATGCTGGTTCTAAGGGCCACACGGCCTGGCCTAGAATTCCATATGCCCGTGTGGCCCCTTAAGCCTGTGTAACCCATATGACCCAAATTGGTTTAGCCCGTGTGTCACACAAGGCCTACCTGGCCATCACACGGTTGTGTCATGCACGCATAGCCTGGCTCGTCGATCACACCCCCGTGTTCCATCACACCGCCTACCACACGGGCGACCACACGCCCGTGTGGCGTCGACAGTAAGCCTTTTCGACTTTTCATCGGACTCTATTTCCTGCGTTTCGGGTATACACCTATATCAAATTGATGTAAAAGTAATTCTCGAGCCTTCCAGAAACCTAAAAACATAATACCCATCATCAAATTAACGATTGATTTCAGAATTCAACCAAAGAAATAACATGGTACCGATTTACCACCGTCGAGCAACCTTCGTCAATTCTTATTAAGCCGAAGCAACGAGCTCACCGCTCTTGACCTTCATCTACACCATCAATTGAAGCAAAAATCATATTCTAAAATGATTATTACACCCACTACAACGAATTGAAAAAGAAAACTTACCTATTCTCACACGCGTAACAACCCTTTGCTAAACGAAAAGAAGAAGTAGGGAACAAAAGAAAAATAAAAGAGAAAATAGGAAAGTCCAAGGGAGAGATTTGGCAAAATAGCTGAGAATTAATTCAGAAATTTTGGAAAAAGGAACGAAATTTTGAAAAAGGAAAAGATGATGGAGATAATTCCCATAACTTCCCTGTATCCCTCAAATCTCTCCACTAAACCGACTACTTAGAATCCCCATGCAACCGAAACACTATCCTAAAGCCAAGCAAAAAGTTTAATAGTACGCTCACACAGAGTTTCGAACACAAGAGCT
Organism: Gossypium arboreum; assembly: GCF_025698485.1. Lineage (NCBI taxonomy): Eukaryota > Viridiplantae > Streptophyta > Magnoliopsida > Malvales > Malvaceae > Gossypium > Gossypium arboreum. The sequence continues at coordinate 42,652,005 of NC_069074.1, read as the reverse complement.
CCAGTATATTAACACACCACTTAACGACCAGACCAGCAAGCCCATTCTAATATAAGCTTATCAATAATTAAACTTAAGTCCTTTAGGCCAGGTTAATGCTTTTCTCAGGAAAATACAAAACTTTCCCCAAAACAAGGCTTGAACTTGGGACCTCCCACACACGACCAAAATACATAACCACAAAAGAAAATACACAATTGTGTCAATCAATTGCAGAAGCAGAAATATAAAATTTGGGGCATCACATGTTTTGCCATGTCTAGTTAACTATGTCAAGCTTAATAGCTTATTGTATCTAACTGAAAGATAATGTAAGTTTTTGTTTAATTGCCTATGAACTTACTAAGCATTTTATATGCTTACCTAATTGTTTTTCCTTTTTCTTGTAGATCGTTACCTTGCGGAACACATCAAGTTGGATCGTTCGGAAGGTCACACTATCCTATCACTGAATTGGTAGCTTTTTGAGAATTTTGAATCAAAGAATTGTGGCATGTATATAAGTGTTTTGGTATATACTTTAATGTATAATAGTCTTGTTGATTTGGGAACTTGTGATGAGTTTGAATGTTGTTTTGATATATGGTTTGAAATGTATGATTTGGCAATGGTTAATGCCTAGTGGTGATGGTATATTTTGATTGACATGTTTGAGATATGTATGGTATTGAAATGGCATACTTGAGGTAGAAAAATTGAATTGGTAACTTGGTTAATAAGTGATTGAGATGAAATTGAGTTTGAATGCTTATAATTTTAGGTATGCTTATAAAATGTAGCCTAAATTGGATAGTTAATAGTTATGCATAAGACTTATAAGTCATAGCTATATACATGTATTTATAAGTGCTTATATTGAAAGTAAAAGGTCATGTTCTTAATGTGGTTTCGTATAGGTAAAGTTGGTGTTTGAATGTTTGAAGTATTTGATATGTCTTAATTTGTTGCAAATCAAGTAGATGTAGTAATTGACTGATAAAGCATTGTAGTCCATGTGTATTGTATGATTTGGCTAGAAATATGGTTAGAATTCATGCATAAGTTAACTTGAAATTGTAGGTAAGTGTGCATAAGTTAACTTGAAATAGTAGGTAAGTGTTTCATTTGGAAAAATTGTAAAAAATTGGAAAAATTGTAAAAAAATTATAGGTATGTGTCGCGATGAGTTTTGAACTTCAAGCCACGGTGTGACGAGGAACCCCATCGCCTCGACGAGGCTTACTCAGTATGTTCTATCACGACGAGGAACCCCTCACTTTGCGATGTCGAGATGATATTTTGAAACTTTTGCGATTAGGTCATTTTTTATCTCAGGTTAGCATTATAACATTTGTAAGCTCGTGTAAGACCCGAGAATGGTTAAATATCATATTTATCGCATATAATGCTTGTATTTACTTGTTTAATGATTCAAATTGAATGTCAAGTAATTAAATTTACTCCACCAATAAAAATAGCATTCTATAACTCGGACCTAACGATTAGATCAAACAAGGGTGCTACAAAACCACTTAGTCTAATGCAAATGTACAACCAATATCATTTTCGATGGAAAATAAGTTTAAATCTGTTGTGCAAACTGGGGTTTAAAAAAGCTTTATATATCCATTCACTGGTTGAGAAGAGCGATCCAAATTCGACCAACCAAATGAAAGCTTGAAGTTGTCATGATTGAAAAAATAATAATAAAATATATAAAGAGTTTGACTGAAACAGGAATTTGGGTTTTTTATTTTTTATTTGATAAGCAGCTCTTGAGTTGAGATTTGGATATTTGCTTATTTTGGTGGATATTAACTGTTAAAAGTATTTAGGGTTTGATTTTTTTATACATAATTTGAGATTTAAAAAAAAAAAAAGCTTTACTAAAATGATGTAGTATGAGTAAAGCTGAAATTGGATGATTTCTTGCCTCAGAAATCGATTGTTGAGTTTTCATAGGACTTTGGAGTGGGGATTTTTGAGAGGAAAAGCTATTGGATTTGATAGAATTTGAGTTTTCATATCAAAGAAATATGACATGGAAATTATTATTTATACATGAAAAAATTCTATATGTGTTGAAATATGATTGGGTTTTAAATTTTTTATTTAACCTCGTAGATATAATAAAAGAAAAATTTAGACACTAACAAGGAAAAAAAATATCAATATGAGAAAATGAGTATAATTTAAGGATTAAATTATGAATAAAACCAAATTAAAATAATAACAATTGATCCCATCATATTTATCTAATGTTCTATAAATTAAATAAAAGTACCAAAAAAAGTAAAAATATTCTTAAAATAATACTGGATTTATGATACATATATACTTATTGAAAATTCATATAAAATGAAATGATATTTTGATTGCAATGATAAAATCAAAGGTTTGATATATATCGTATATAATTTACTTTATAAAAAATAGACTTTAATATAATAGAGATTTCTTGTTTTATAAAACAATAAATTATTAATTTCGAACTAAATTAAGAATGGTTGATGGATGATAATAATTTAATTAAATCTATAATAATAATAATAATAATAATATCAAATGTCGATTCCTTTTATAAAACAATAAATATGATTTTGAGGATAATTTTATCCTTTATAAATTAATAATTCAACTTAAGTCGGTTGTTGAAAGAAATAATTTTTGTAATCCACCCTTTTAAAATTTAATAATTAAATTTAAGTTGTTTTTAATATAAAATTTGAACTTTGCAGTTGCCGCTTTGAGAGCAACAAAATTTTTATTATAAGACAGTAAAACTTACTATTTCTGATTTAGCAGTTAATTAAATGCTACTATATTTTATTTTATTTTTTAAATAATTTCATTATATATTTTTATTATATTTATCTTTTGATACAATGTCTAGAATTATCTATAGTCTCTCTCAATTCATAAATATAAGGATAATGTGCTTCAGCATATTTGAACCCACGTACTCTACATTGACAACAATACTAGTACCAATCAAAGTAAGACTCAATTGAGTTTTTTTTATTACTTTTTTAATAGTGAACAAAAAGTTTTAGGGTGATCTTCTTACTCTATTATGAAAAAAACACATCTTGATATGCATCTCGATTGTGCATATTTACAAAATGAATTTTTAAGTTACAAGACGATTATATAACAATTTACTCTTTGATCATGCAAGACCATATATATGTCTAATTATGGTTTCAGCCCTGTATTTTTTTTTATATTTAAAATTTAATCTCTTTTTATTTATTTAAGGAATTTAATTATTCTCTATTTTAAAAATTAAAATCCAATGATAATTATTGGATTTTAATTTTTTAAATTAGGTAAATAGAGGCACTAAATTTGAAAATTCAAGGACTAAGACATATTTAAACCACACAGAAAATATTATATTATTAAAAGAAACAATTATAGCAGCAAGTTACATGTGTAGAAACATATATAATTAAACAATGAGAAAAATGGAATTGGATGGTCGGAAAAACAATAAAGTAATTAAAAGTGCAAATAATAAAAAGTAAATAGAAACATGTTTTAGCCGGTGGATAAGGGGAACATGAAATTGGGGTAAATTTCTTTTGAAGATTTGCACTGAAAAGAGGACAAATCATGAATAATTGTGTTATAGAAATTGGGGTTCATGATCTTTATTAAAATCCTAATTATATAAAGCTAGCAAATTAAAAGACTAAGAAATCTAGAAATTAAGAGAATCTTGACCAAATTGAGTTCGTATCTTGACTAAAAACTCTTCAGATGTTAGATCTTAATCATGATTTTGGACCAAAATTAAGACAGAATCATTGTTCTTCTACTTGTGTGTTTTTTCTTTTTAATTAATTAAGACATACGGATGTTGTCATGTTTTACAACACTACTTGGATACTTCTTTTGATTTGTTTAATGAAATTTATGTCCAATTATGAACTTAGATTCAAATTCATTTCCATCTATAGGTAATAGGGAAACAACTTAACTCATAAAGTGGGTCATTAATTAATTATGCTCATAAAGCTATGAGCCTATGACCAGTTGCTCTATAGGTTGATAAATCATGAATGATTTTTTTTTTTTTTTTTTTGAAATTTTGTGCCCTTTAATATGTATACAATATATGAATATTTTGTTAAAAGGGTCTCAAAATTAATAGGCGTTAATTAAGGATGGTCAAAATATGGATGAGATATACGTAACTTAGTTCCTTAATTGTAAATTGGACCAATCTTGGGTAATTAATATGAAGTTGTTACATATAACAAAACATAATATACTTGAAATTGATCAAGTCATACATATTAATAATTACCTAAAGCCAAAATGCAAGCAATAATCCAAGTCTATTAATTAATTAAATGCAACTATCATATGGTACAATGGTTGCTTAGGGCATAATTAGCAACCTGAAAAAGAAGTAGATGCCTTTCTCAATGCTTAATTTGAAAAAGAGATGGGTTGGGTGGGTTTGCGGTTTTTATGTTGTTCTTTTGCTTCTTTGAAATTACCACCCCATTAACGTGGTTTATGTATACGAGGCCGAATCCAATGGCATTGTTTCCCTTTCTTATATTTATATTTTTGGTAGTAAATTTGCAGTTTACAAAACAAAATTTAAAAATTACCATGCTCATCCTTTACATCTACTTGTCATTGCCTCACCCCTAAAAAGTAAATCCCTCCTATAGTCACTCTTATTAGGGTTTATTCTTATTTTGGTAATTTTATTCTTTTATTAATTTGATCTTTCTAAATAAAAATTGATCACTTAATGGTAATGGAAGATTAACCGTGTTTTTGCACGAAAAAATTTCACGATGACCAAAAAAAGAACAAATCCTATTTAGAGTGATTGACGGATAATTTACCTTAATATTAGAGTGAATGACGAGAAAATACACCATTAATCTTTTATTTCCATTTAACAGTAGCGTGATCAATTTTTTTGAATGTGTAGATTTAAAATATCAATTTCAAACCTATATATACATAAGTATATGTGGTGGGGATGAGCTAGTAATGATAATTGTGCTGCAGGGACATAACTTGATGTCCATCTTTACTTTGTGTTGATACAATGGTGATATCAGGACAGCACCGTAACTCTTGTTCAATGTTAGCTTGACATTACACATTCAAGTAGATTTGGATTTAATGTTTGAAATATTCAATTAGCCGACCTATAAAAAGAAATCATAAAAATGAACATACAAATATAGTTAGAATTGAAGGAAATGTTTAATGGCTCAAAAGGCGCCAAATTATGCGGGTTTACTTATGAGCTAGATGTTGGTTTAGTACAATTATGGAGGACACAGGGAAGCAGACATAATTAGTACACTATACTATATGCATAAGAAATGGCAGTAAATCATACATATTGTTAGGAGTTAGGTCAATAAACGATAAAAAAAACAATCATTACCCTAAATTAATGGTACAACATTAGTACTCAGTAGAAGGTGATGTAAGAGGAGGAAGAGCTTTTAAGACAGGCAGGATTTGGAGAGAACTGAAATGGTAACAGTGGTGACAGGCAGTCAGTATGGTATTGATGCTGGAACTGTAGCTTATTGTAGGATAATGTATGTCTTCACTGTTTCTATCTTTATCAAAGAAATCTGCAATCCATGTCCACCTCTTAAAAAGACACAAGATTTTGATTCTTGTGTGGGACACGGTCAGTATTTGATGATGCATCGCATGCTAATATATATAAGTTTATTATTATTCACCAAATGCAACTCAATCTTCTTTGCTTTTTTCTGCAATTCCTATATATACCTGTCTTATTTCCATCATCTGGTTAGAATTGAATTGGATTTCCTCTTTAATAAAATAAAATCGGTGAATCCTATCTTTTCAGGCTTTTGGATGCAAGTTTAAGACGATCATAAACGTTGTTGCAACATTTAGACCCAAATATGTTAATGCCACCTCTGAGTTGACAAAACACAACCGCTGTTGTTCTCATATGAATTCAAACATGAATAGGAAAGATTAAGCATGGTCAAAACTCCAATATAAAATTTGTTTTTTTCTGGGGTCCAACTATGATCCTTCTTTTGTTTTACAAGCTTAAATGAGCTTCTTTTTCTCAAAGAAGGTCTTCAAGTGCCAAAATTGTATTCCAGCTACTGACAAGCAAAGAAAAAGAGAAAGGAACGACAACCAGAACATCTTGGAGGTAGTAGCTTGGTTCAGCGCCTGCATTTCTTCTTCTCTGTTTAAAAGAAAAAATCAAAAGCGGAACGGAGTAAGATCCCTCGAGGCGGTAAAAACCAGGTAATGTTATACATTAGATGGGTTTAAGCGACAACAATGCTTCCTTACCTTTCTCGCAGATAAAACATTTCCTCGTGGATGGAGGTAACCGTATCATACAACTTCTTCAGTTCCAGTTCCATCACCTGGAATTTACAGTAAAAGTAACAAAAAGACATGAGACTTTCCGGATATAAACAGTCCAAGGCCAGGCATATCTAAAGAGAATTAAACAATACAAACAGGCCTAGTCTTTATCCCAAGACTAATAGTGGGACAATTTCGGTCGGCAGGATTCATTCAGCAATGACTGCAACAAGATTTAAAAGCCACCCTAGTGCTGATTGCCTGTTCTGGTGGGCTTTCATACAAGGATTTGAACCATAGCTAAGCATATAACTTGCCTACATAAATTATGTTTCGTAGTGTATGTAGTTCAAAGATGGAAATAAATATCCCTATATTCAATTAATCTTATGAAACCAAGGGGCAAAGCGATCAGCATCTCATGCCACAAATGAAGGCTGCAAATATGCTGAAAAGAAAGAAGATAACAGAGCTCAAGTCTGATGAAAAAGCAGAAATCCCAATAGAAGAATGAATCCCTTTAGTTCAGCTCAGCAGTAGGGAGAGGTATTGATAACCAAGACCGACTCTATTGATCATTAGAAGAAAAGAAATCTAATTTTAAACTTTGATCAACAAGTCCAGTGGAAGTATAAGCCGCTTCATCCACATTTTCCCACCCTTTTTCTTTCTCTTAAAATATATGGTAGATAACAATTCTATCTGCGTATAGATTTTTTCCTCCCTTAACCTTCCTTCTATACATTAATCCATTTTCTCGACAGGAAAGAGCTATCCTCTCTTCTAACAGAAATGTGTAAATTGTAAAGCAAAGCAAAACTTGGAGCAAATCATCTATATAAGAAGGAAACATAGAACCTTTTGGACTTGTAGCACGAGAGGAAGACAACCGCTTTAACTATAATAGCAAACCTTCTGCCTAAGCCTAACTCTTAGCTGATGAAATGAAAGATATTCAATGAATTTCAACAAGTTGTAAACCCTCAACAGCAAGCAAAATCTTAACAGAACTGAAATTTCAACTAGGTTACGAACATAATAACGTTTAAACATATTGTGCATGCTAAACTTAGGGGTATGGCCCTTTCCACCAGCAAAACAAATATAAACCCTTAGCCCTAAACTTCAAATAGTAAAAACCCTATGTATCCAAGCTACCACTAGTCGTTTGATATTTTATTATTTTGTGAGACATGCCAATCATGTTGATTGCAGGACTTATTAATAAGCTAAAACAGAAGAGACTTACATCGACCTGGCCTTTCTTGGCAACATTAGACCAGTCCTTTGCTTGAACTCCACTCCTCCAATCAAAATCAACGGTCATAATAATCTGCGGCGAATGATCCTCCGCCCAAAAGCACGCCATGTAATCTCCTTCCTCCACCGCCGTGAACGCAAACTGCCCTGTCTCCACTTTCTCCGCCGTGTGCAAACTATTCCCTTGCGGCGACGTTACCTTCATTCATTCAGTCAAGTAACCAACCCCCCAACGAAGGAAAAAACGAAGCAAGCTTCAATCTTATTATTCGCAAAGTTCATCATAAAATAATTTTAAAAACCCAAAATAAAATAGAATACCCTGACAGCGAACTTGAGAGAATCGGGCAAAGGGTAAGCTTCGTTTGGGTTGACAACGTGGTACTTTCCGACCGTCATGGAATTGCTTTTGATGTCTTCGGAGATGCACTTGGTGTGTCCCGATTGCAGCTCGAATCGCAATGCTTGCGACGCAGAGGATAAAATCCCCACAACCACAACCACCATTATGACCGACCGGAGAATCATAGTCGACCACTCAACTTTCAATTCAACTGCTAGAAACGCAAAAGACAGTTACAGACAGATTCTTTGTTTTTGTTTTTTTTAAGTGCTGTTGTGAGTAAATCAGTTCGAGTCGCAAGGATGTGGAAGACGAAGGAAATTAGGGAAAAGAAAATCTGAAAATTACTGCACGACGTGGTGAGATATAACTGAAGCTAAATACGATTAGGGCTGTTCTGTCCTAAAATCTCAGATCTGACTGTTTTACTGTTATTACAATAAAAACCTTAATTTAAAATAAAACTTAGAGCCAAAAACTGTAATGGAATAGTCATAGATGTAATGGGATTAGGAATAACAGTAATTTAGTTGGATAGAATGAAATAAATATTGTAATAGTATTCACGTATTTAGTATAAAAGAATAGGTATGTAATAGTTAAAAAAAAACTCAAATGATGAATATATCCTTTAATAAATTAAATTATGTTTTTATTTTTTTATAAATATATTAAAAAATAAAAGCATTAAATGTTAAAATGACAATTTTATCCTTAAACTAAAATTTATATTGTTATTTAATTTAATTAAAAGATAATTCTTTACTCGTCCTGTAACGAGAATGAAGAAAAGACTTTTAAGAAGGACCAATTTTGTCCAGTCTCGCCGAATCTTGACTTTTTAGTGCTCATCTTCTTAAAATAATATCGTTCTAACTTACTGCAACTTTAGAGAGATAAGGTTAGTAGCTTTAATCTGCTCCACTGCAACTTCAGGGAGATAAAATTCATTATTTTTAATTTTCTCCACTACAACTTCAGAGAGATAAGACTTGTAATTTGTAGTTTTAATCTGTTCCACTGCAATTTCAGGGAAATAAGATTCGTTATCTTCAACCTGCTCCACTGCAACTTCAGAGAGATAAGGTTAGTGGCTTCAATCTGCTCCACTGCAACTTCAGGGAGATAAGATTCGTTATAATAACTTCAATCTGTCCCACTACAACTTCAGGGGTATGAGATTTGTAACTTTAATCTATTCTACTGCATCTTTAGAGAGATAAGATTTGTTATTTTTAACCTGCTCCACTGCAACTTAAGGGAAATAAGATTAGCATCTTCAATCTGCTCTACTACAGCTTCAGGGAGATAAGATTTATAGCTTGTAGCTTTAATCTGTTTCACTGTGACTTCAGGAAAATAAGACTAGCATCTTCAATCTGCTCTATGCAACTTTAGGAAGATAAGATTTTTAGCTTGTAGCTTTAATCTGTTCCACTGTGACTTTAGGGAAATAAGATTAACATCTTCAATCTGCTCCACTGCAACTTCAGGAAGATAAGATTTGTGGCTTTAATCTTCTCCACTGCAACTTCAGAGAGATAAGATTCATCACGATGACTTCAATCCATCCCATTGTAACTTCAAGGCCATAGGATTTATGGTTTCACTGATCTGTTACATCGTTCTCTAGGGAACATGACCTGTAGAATCCATTTCATAGGCCTATCTTTATGCCTAGTGATTAGGATGTTATGATCAGAATGAATCAAATACTCCTAACTAGATATGTATGAATGATGTTTACATGAATGCAGAATGTCATTTTTTTTAGAATGATCCTCTTTTAATGCTTAGGTTGACACTGCTCGTTGTTCACCAAGGTTCTATCACTAACGTATTACCTTGGCCTCTTGTTCAGCTGGTATCTTTAATAGAGCACTCGAAGAACTAGTCATAATTTGGGCTATTCATTCCCAAACCTTTCCAACTCTTAGATTTGGTTAGTTCTGACTAGTGGTCCTGTTTCAAATCCTTACACTATTTAGAAAACATTCAGAGCAATATGCAAGAAATCCTTTTACTTCAATATTATTAGTATGAAAAATACTTGAAAAAGATTATCACAATGGACAAAAGGGATTTTATTGAGGGCAAAGCTTGAAATGGATAAATTAATCAAAGATAGCAAACATTGCTAAAATACAAAATGAATAAGATGAAAATAGGTGCCCCAAATATCGCAGCATGAGCTTCCTCACACTAACTTCTCGAAGACCCTTTTGGAGTTGATATGTGTTTCGGAGATCCAAAATACTTTGTTGATGCCCTAAGACGTAGCATCTCTCCTCCTTGTTCATTCAGGGATAACAAGACTACCACATGCCCCATCTTTGATCAAAATTTGAATTGCTCTTTTCTTGGGTTTTCAATTCAAAACCCTTTTAGTCTCAAGACGCCCTTTGCAGGTTTTCGCCTCGGCCTCTCCCTTTTTTTTTTAGGTGAAGTATCTTTTAACTGAATCTGAATTCACAGGGTTGGGCAAATCTCTGCCATTCATCTCGGTCAAAATTAATGCTCCTCCAGAAAAGACCTTATTTACCACATAAGGTCCTTCCCAATTCGGCATCCATTTCCCTCTAAAATCCTTTTGCATGGGCAGGATCTTTTTCAATACTAGGTCCCCCTCATGGAATTCTCTAGGACGAACATTTTTGTTGTAAGCTCGTATCATTTGTTTTTGGTACATCTGACTATGACGGATGGCTTTCAATCTTTTCTCTTCAATCAAGTTTAGTTGATCATATCGGGATTGGATCCATTCTGTTTCATCCAACTTCAATTCTGCCAAAACTCGAAGAGAAGGAATCTTGACTTCAATGGGTAAAACTGTCTCCATTCCATAAACCGAAGAGAAAGATGTTGCCCCGGTGGAGGTCCTAACAGACGTTCGATAAGCATATAGAGCAAATGGTAACTTCTCATTCCAATCTTTATAGGTCTCAGTCATTTTCCCCACGATCTTCTTGATATTCTTATTAGTTACCTTCACTGCACCATTCATATTTGGGCGATATGGAGACGAGTTATGGTGTTTGATCTTGAATTGACTACAGACCTTTGCTATCGTACTGTTGTTCAAGTTCAATGCATTGTCAGAGATGATCCTTTCTGGCATTCCATACCGACATATGATTTCTTTTTTCAAGAATTTGCTAACTCCGACTTCGTGACGTTGGCGTAAGAAGTGGCTTCTTCCCACTTGGTGAAGTAATCGATGACCACAAAGATGAATCGATGCCCATTAAAAGATTTTGGTGATATCGGCACAATAACATCCATGCCCCACATAGAGAAAGGCCATGGAGAAGTCATGACATAAAGAGGTGAATGAGGCACATGAATTTTGTCTCTATAAATTTGGCACTTATGACATCTCTTGGCGTAATTAATACAATCCCCTTCTATGGTGGACCAATAATACCTAAATCTTATGATTTGTCTGGCCATTGTAAAACCATTAGCATGCATTCCGCAGACACCCTCATGTACTTCTTCCAAGATTTTCTTAGCTTTAACAGTGCCCACATATCTTAGTATCACTTGATCCTTTCTTCTCTTGTATAGGATCTCTCCATCTAAAACATAGTCACTGGCCAGTCTTCTTAACGTTCTTTTATTATTCTCATTTACTTGGTCAGGGTATTCATGATTCTTCACATATCATAGTATATTGTGGTACCAAGGGTGATCATCCTTTTCTTCTTCTTCTTCGATGTTGTAACAATGAGTCGGAGTCTCATAAATACTTATCTGGATAGGTTTTACATTCTCTTGTTTATTCACTTTGACCATGGAAACTAAGGTAGCCAAGGCATCAGCCATTTCATTTTCATCTCGTGGGAGATAGCAGAAGGTGATGTCATCAAACTCTTCAATCAGCTCTAGAACCAGCCTACAATAATTAATCAATTTGGGGTCTCTTGTCTCTTATTCACCTTTGAGTTGATAGATCACTAATGCAGAATCCCCATATACCTCTAGTACTTTGATGTTACGTTATATGGCTGCACGGATACACATGATGCATGCTTTGTATTCTACCATATTGTTCGTGTAATTAAAATACAATTTACTAGTGAATGGATAATAATCTCCATCTTGGGATACTAGGACTACCCCAATTCTATTATTCACAGCATTTGAGGCTCCGTCAAAGTTTAGTTTCCAAGGATAGCCTTATTGAGAGTCTTCTTTAGTGGTTGCAACATACATTGCTCCAGAACCAGCCTACAATAATTAATCAATTTGGGGTCTCTTGTCTCCCATTCACCTTTGAGTTGATAGATCACTAATACAGAATCTCCATATACCTTTAGTACTTTAATGTTACATTTTATGGCTGCACGGATACCCATGATGCATGCTTCGTATTCTACCATATTGTTCGTGTAGTTAAAATCCAATTTACTAGTGAATGGATGATGATCTCCATCTTGGGATACCAGGACTACCCCAATCTCCGTCAAAGTTTAGTTTCCAAGGATAGTCTTCTTGAGTGGTTGCAACATACATTAGATCTTTATTTGGGAAATCAAAATTTAAAGGCTCGTAATCTTCTAGAGCTCTACTGGCCAGAAAATTTGCTATTGCGTTCTCTTTTATAACCTTCTGATTCACATAAACTATATCAAATTTGAAAAGCAGAATTTTCCACTGGGCCATTCTTCCATTCAAAGTAGTCAACTCCATCATATACTTAAGAGGGTCTATTTTTTAGATGAGCCGAGTTGTGTGGTACAACATGTACTATCTCAGTTTTTGGTTGTCCAGATTAAGGCGCAACACAACTTCTCGATTGACGAATATCTTGTTTTACATTTAGTGAATTTCTTACTAAGATAGTATATCGCTCTTTTTTTCCTTTCTGACTCATCATGTTAACCAAGCACGCATCCCATGGAATTCCTGAATACTGCCAAGTATAGTATCAGCGGCTTATCTAGGTTGGGAGGTATCAACACTGGGGCATTGGATAGGTAATTTTTGACCTTGTCGAAAGTCTTTTGGCATTCTTCATCCCAAACACCTGAATTGTGTTTTTTAAGGAGACGGAATATGGGGTCGCATTTCTCAGTTAGTTGTGAAATGAACCGGGCGATGTAATTTAGTTTTCTTAGGAAACTTCAAACTTCTTTTTGAGTGCTTGGCGGAGGCAACTCCTGTATAGCCTTTACTTTATCTAGGTCGATCTCGATCCCCTTTTCACTAACTACAAATCCTAGAAATTTTCCTGACCTAGCCCCGAAGATACATTTTGCTGGATTGAGTTTTAGTTGGAATTTTCTCAATCTTAAGAACAACTTTCTTAAGACTTGCGCATGCTTTTTTTCTGTTCTAGATTTTAAAATCATGTCGTCTACATAAACTTCAATTTCTTTGTGTATCACGTCATGAAACAAGGTTGCCATGGCTCTTTGATATGTGGTTTCGCATTTTTCAGTCCAAATAGCATCACCTTATAGCAAAATGTTCCTCACATGGTTATGAATGTAGTCTTCTCCATGTCTTTAGGTTCTATCTTTATCTAGTTGTATCCCTAGAAACCATCCATACAGAGAGTAACCTGTCGTGTTGTCTACTAAAGCATCGATATGAGACAATAGAAAATTGTCCTTCGGCCTGGCTTTTTTCAAATCTTTGTAGTCTACGCACATTCATACTTTCCCATTTTTTTTAGAGACAGGGACGATATTGGCTACCCATTCTGAGTATTTAACCACTTGTAAGAAACTAGCATCGAATTACTTTTTGACTTTCTTTTTTTATTTTCAGTAAAACATCAGGCCTCATCCTTCAGACCTTTTGTTGAACTGGCTTGCACTATTCCTTTATGGGGAGCCAGTGTACCACGATATCAGTACTTAATCCAGGCATGTTTTGATATGACCACGTGAAGACATCCTTGAATTCCTGGAGTAACTTAATGAGATCTCGCTTTGTCTCTGCGGCAATGCAAGTTCCAATCTTCACCTCTTTTTCCCTTCCTAAGCTCACAATTTCTACTGACTCTTTGCAAGGTAGGATTTGTTTATCATCTTGTTCTACCATCCTCAACAAAGTATAAGATAGGCTACAGTCTCGATCATCTTCAAAATCCTGAGAATCCTCCATACACATATCTTGCTTAAAAGGAGATTCTGAATCAGTAGCAACGTTACTCATATCATTGATATCTAAAGACCTGTAATAGGGATGGATAAAAAATCAAAGAACAAAAGAATCTAAGAATAATTATCTGTATGGTATGATTATGAATGAAATGGAAAGGATAAAAGAATATTTATTCAAGATGATACGCAAAGATGTATTTTATTGAAATAAAAATGTTGGACATAAACCTATTTCACAAAAGGATTCTTATTACTCCTAGGTTTAGAGCAATAAGTGTATTTTGAACATTACTCTAAATTAGCTTTAAAAACTACAGAAATTTCTTCTGCAGTCTAATTGTTCAAAACATTTCCAGGTACATAGGGCAGATGCCTGATAAATTTTCTCCCCCAATTTTGCTTCGAATATGGTGTTGATGTTCAGATTTCCCAACATTTCTTCTGCGATCTCTTTTCTTGATATCTTCTGTTTAGGGTGAATAGTTTCTCCTGACATAAAAGTCCTAGATATATGGAGAAAGGTCATCGGTTCCCACTTGACCTCTTCCTAACTCAATCGCGCTCTTCTCATTTCTTACTTTTTCTCTAGCTCTCTCTTCTTTTGCCTCGCATCTGACTTGTATCCTAAGCCAAAGCGGTCTCGTTTGTCCATGAGTATGGGTGTTTCGACCCTCCCTTGAAGGTATTTTTCAAGTCTTCTTCCCTATAAGGCTCATTTCTCAACCGTCAGTTGCAGGCCCATCCTTATTATTTTGGAGATTTTGGGCATCGGGATCTTGTTCCCTTCGACAATGAAGGTTGCATTAAAAAATTCCAGTGATCGAAAGGAATATTCTATCTCTTCATCATCTGCCCCTATGTATGGCGCGTCACTGGTTATAGATACAATAATGTCTTCTTCCGCATTTATCACTACCAGTCGAGCATCAGTTACCAACTTTAGCTTTTGGTGTAGTGATGACAGCACTGCTTCAGTCGAGTGAATCTAAGGCCTCCCCAACAAGCAATTATAAGAAGGCTTGATGTCTATCACCAAGAAATTTACTTCATACGTGTTTGGACCAATCAAAAGGGGTATCTCAATCCTTCCCATCACCCTCATTTTGATACAATCGAATGCTCTCACTATGTATTGACAGGTCTTCATATGAGAGTTATCCTCAGGCAACTTATTCAGTGTGGATAGGGGCAAGACATTTAGTGCAGATCCATTATCAAGTAACACCCCTAGTAATGTATATCCTTTACAGTGGGTGGTGATGTGCAGAGCCTTTGTAGATCTTATGCCCCTTGGCGGTATTTCGTCATCATTAAAAAAGATGAAGTTTTCGGCACTTATATTGTTAACTAGGCAGTCCAGCTTGTTTACAGAGATATTGTTAGCGACATAAGTTTCATTTAGCGCTTTCATCAATGCGCTATGATGCGTCTCCGAACTTAAAAGTAAAGCTAGCACTAATATGCGAGCTGGTTGTTTTTGTAGCTATTCTACAACACTATACTCGCTATGTTTTAAGAATTTCAAGAATTCTTTAGCCTCTTTCTCGGTTACCAGCTCATTAACGGGTGATTCAAGTCTGACCGTCTGTTTTTTCTTTTGTTCAATCGCTAAGGCTTTTCCAGGTTAAGCTCCTGCATTTGATGAATCATAGCGCCTTCCACTGCGCGTGTAAAAACTGACAACCTGGCCTTCTTTTGAAGTGCTAATTGGGTTCTCTTCTCCTTGGATCGTCACGTTGCAGTCATAATTCCAAGGAACCCTCTTGCTATCCTTGTAGAGAAAAGGCTACAGGTTTCTTAATTATGACCCTTGGTGCAATTTGTACCCTGGCTTCATTGCTTCTAGGTCATGAAATAATAACCACTAGATGGTTGACCTTATGAACCTTTTCCCGTTGATTTTTCCTATGAGGTGCATATATCTCCTTCTCCTTAGCTCTTGGTATATTCAAAAAATTCTAGCTCCTTATTATCCATCAGATTTTGCACTAAGCCCTGAATTTAACGCATCCCTAGATGTCATGACCCTCTTTAGCGTAGAACTCATAATAGTTCCTCATCCCTTTGGATCTCTCCTCTGAATCCTGTTTAATTAATCCTCCCATTACCATTTTCTTCCAAACCCATCTCAGTGGGGTTTTTACTTCCGCTACAACCATCTTGATTCTCTTCCCTCCATTCTCAATTATCGCGTTTACCCCTTTATCAAAATGATTGGGTAACGAATTTCCTGCCACATTAGGTCCCGATGGATCATCGAACTTCACAATACCCATCTTGATGACCCTTTTAATCAACTTTTTAAAAGCGGTGCAGTTATCTATTGAGTGTCACGTAATTCTCGAGTGGTATTTGCATTGGGCATTCGCGTCGTACCATTTGGGGAATAGAGGTTGCATAGGTTTCAGGTAGAAGAGGGACAATACATTTGCATCAAACAAACTCTGATATAGCTCCTTATATGTCATCAGGATGGGTGTGAACTAGAGCCTTTCTGTATTTGGCCTTGAGTTAGATTCTTGCCTTGGGGGGCCCTGATGGCTAGTACTTACTGTCCTCGACGGGCCTATAGTGATTGGTTTTGAATAACCCTTATTATATATGCTTGCATTGTTCACTTCATATTCCTTCTTCCTCGAGGCTAATCTTTTGGCGCTTTCCCCCGCGTCTATCTTACCACTTCTCACTACATTTTCAATCATTTCACTGGAAATCACTATATTCGAGAAACTTTTAGTAGCGCTTCCCAACATATGGTTAATGAATGGGGCTTTTAAAGTATTGATAAATAGCATTGTGGTTTCTTTCTCCAGAAGAGGTGGCTGGACTTGCATTGCTACCTCTCTCCATCTTTGGGCATATTTTCCAAAGCTCTCACTTTGCTTCATTTTCATATTCTGCAACGTGATTCTGTTGGGTGTCATGTCCGTCACATGACTATACTGCTTTATAAAGGCTTATGCCAAGTCTTTCCATGAACTAATTTTTGTACGACTCAGTTGGTTGTACCATTTAGCTGCTGGTCCAATCAGACTATCTTGAAAGCAGTGGATTAACATTTGATCATTATTGACGTATCCTGTCATCCTTCGATAGAACATAATGATATGAGATTTAGGACAACTAGTCCCATTATACTTTTCAAACTCTGGATTTTTCAACTTTGGTAGGAGTACTAAATCGGGGACCAAACTCAAATCCTTAGCATCAGCTCCGCAGTGGTAGTCAGCATTTTCTATTGCTCAGAATTTTTCTTCTAACCATCTGCATCGATCCTGAAGTTGCTTTTTCCATTTCTTCCATATCATCAGATCAGGAACAACGAGATTAGTTGGATTATCCCCCAAATTGGATTTTGAACCCTTCGGGTAGTTCGTTGGTGCTAAGGCACCGACTTGATACTATTGCAGTCTGATAGTAACGGGTACCCTTCGTGGGTACGCATTTGGTTGTACCTAGACGTTTATTGAGGTAAAACCCGAGGGGTAAATAGGATCATCATTATCATCTCCTGAGTTGATCGCAATGCTCTTTCCCTTTTTAAGTCCTCCAGTTATCAACTACGTCAATTGGCTTATCATACATCTTTGGGATTCTTATATCTAATCCTTCATATCCTATTGTACTTTTGCTAACTGTTCTTGCAGTTGCGCTTGCAATTGATATTGCATATCTTTTTGAATCTGTTCTAGCCTTTCCAATCTTTGGTCTATTACTTTGGTTTTGGCGCAAGTATTGTAACGATGTTCGGTTGGTTGGCTCTTGTTCGTTTCTAAATTAATTGAAATAATTTCATTTAATTAGGGTCTTTTTATGAAATTTAATGCATATGATGCAATGTAATGCAAATGCATGAAATGAATGCAAAAAGAGACATTGACTCTAATTTAATTCTATTAGAAAAACTTCACTTGAAAAAAAAATTCTTTACATAAAATGGATTACATATATGGCTTTGCCCTAATACTTAAAGCCTTAACCTTCTTAAGAATTCAAGCTAACTCCTAACCCCGATTCGATTCTGATTCATATTTCAAGCTTAATAAGTTAGCCTGAACTGCTAGGGTTTGCAAATGATCAATCACCTCTCGTATTTGAGCTACAGCTTCACTCGTGATATGATCCTTATCCCTGATCTGACCTTAAGAATGGTGGAGTCGCTCTTTCCAATACTCATTGTTTGCTTCAAGGAGTTTAACTCAGAGTTCACAATTTTACAATGCGGTCTCAAGCTCTTCTATTTTCCTTTTTAGCTATTCAATCTTATTTAAGCTCGTTTTCGGCTCAATTGTGGAGTTGCGACTACGATACTGATGAAGTGACTTTTCTAGTTCTGCTACCCTGACTTTTAATTTGACCTTTTCATTTTGGCATTCCAATAGGTCTCTTTCTAGAGCATTTTCTCGAACTTGGGCATCTTAGAATTTCTTTTCCCACTAATCGGCTCTATTCTTTTCTTCTTTGATCTCTTGTCGCCAATGTTCTGATGTTTTTTCTAGCCTAGCAGTTCTCATCGACAAGCGCAGCTTCTTGTAATCTATTTTTAAACTGTCCAGATCTTTCTCGGCCTTGTTTTTTTCTTTTCTCAGTTTATCGACCTCTAGCTTTTAACGTCAACATCTAGTCCTAATTGCATCTTTACCTCTTCCAATTGCTCTATCTTCTTTCCTATCTCTAAATTTCTTTTTTCAAAATCCTACTTTACGATCTCTATCTCAGATGGGATCACTTGCAGGTATTCCTCCGTTGGTCAAGTGCCTTCTTAACTTAACCCAGGGATGTTGTCACTGGCTCTTTTACCCTACTACCATTATATTCAGGGGTCGTTACTGGGCCTGCAACACATCTTTTCATTCAGCGGGTTTGATTCCAAGCATTAGACATTTCTCAAACCTCTTTCTTGTAGTTATCACCCTTATACGAAAACTTGCACTAAGCCAACCCTTGTGTTGCTAGTATAAACTGCCTCGATATATACTATCTCAATACGAGCAAATGAGCATATCCGACAGCTCCCCAAATCCCAAGTAGAGGAACCCCGTTAAAATCCCCACATTGGTACAAAATCTCATTGGGGATCATCTAAGGGGCTCTCCATTCAACGTTCTCGTCTTGGAGATTCTAGAGGATCGTTATCCATTTTTCATCTAAAATGTCATCCCGCCTCGGTGTAGCCACTAATTCTTTCAATGGAGAGTAGTATTGGAGAATACTCGATAAGAAACTTTTTCTACTTTTTAGAAGTGGCTGTGAAACCAAGCTAGCAAGAGTTGAGCACATCCGATGAATCTTCCTTCACCCGCTCTCTGGCATACATTCAAAGATCTGAATGTTTCAGCCAAAATTGTCGGAACGGGTGTGACCCTTTTATCAAGCCAGTCAAACAAGTCTGAAATTGTTTCATCTACGTACCCTAGTGCTTTAAGGGAAACAACCAACCCGTAAATGCTCAAAGCGAAGACATTAACCCTTTTCTTCATATCTAGATGTGCCAAGATCTCACAAACTTTTCCAAGGGGATATTTATTATCCCCTTTTTACTTGATCCGGGCCGCGACCCATTTCTCACTCATCCCCACGATGCTCATTAGTTTCTTTAAAAAAGTCGGGACATTAACAGTTCTAGAGGAAGCTTTGTCAGTTTGAATCTTCAGGCATCGAAGCAAAGTTGTATACTCCTCCACAGTAGGTACCAAATCTATCTTCCTAAAGGTAAAATAGCTGTAGGCGAGATTCCAAAATTGAGCCAGAGCTCGAAACAAGTGCTTGTCCACTTTGATATCTAGTAGATAGGGTAAATCACCATAGTTACAATAAAATAGCTACTTGATTTCATCTTCCTATCGGTCTCATATTTCTTTTAACTCTTAGAGGCTATTCTGAGTCACGCTGATACGGGTGAAATCCCACAATTCTAACACATATCCATCCGTTAGACTATCACCCTTTTCTAATTGTGTTTCCTTGGACCATATTTGGACATCCACATTATTTTCCACTTTATCAAGAAATCCATTCTCTATGGCAAGCTCTCTATTTAGTAACTGAATGTGAATTTTTTATGATGAAAATCTCATGCAATCACAGTCAAAGCAAAACAAATTAAGTCAGTACATTTTCTACAAAGCTAAAATTTAAAGCAAGCAAGAAATAATAAATAAAACACCTATTTGGGTGACCACTAGGGGTTCGGTGCGATTCTACCTAGGGTAAGCTCTTAGGGCTCACTATATGTGGTTCGGTTCTAAACTAAGGGAACCTGAACCAACAAATTCCTCGACCCTCACCCATTATAGGCTCATACAGACCAAGTTCGGTTCAGGGGAATATGTTTCCCTATGGCTATACGGAGATGAAAATCTCACGAAGACATAGGTACGAATGTATCCCAAAAGTGATTTGCTATCCTATACGGAGGTGAAGACCTCACAAATGAATAGTTTCTCACTCCCACTTAAGAAGGGAAAAATTGAACGGTTATGCAAATGCAATATGAAAATATATTCCAAGAGACTTGAATCAAAAAAGCAAATATATCATTATGTAACACCGCAAAAATGAAGGATGAAATGCAACGAAGGGATCGTAAATTTAAACCAAATTATCAATTTTCGACAAAAAGACCAAAAGTAATCAACTAACTCTTTTTTTTTCCCTAGCGAAGTCGCCAAACTATTGAAATTATTTTTTTGAAATTTGACTTTTATATAAAAAAATGACAATGAAAGTCGCCACCAATCCTTTTTATGAGGTGTGATCGGATCACCTCGTAATTCGATCATTTTAATAAAAGGTTTGATTTACTAAAACAATATTTTTCGGTCTATAAAAATCTAGAAAATGGGTTTGGGAGTTGGTTACTCACGAGGAAGGATTAGTACCCTCGTAACGCCCAAAATTGGTACCTAGTTGATTAACTAATGTCTTAGTGTCGAAAGTTGAAAACTTGAAAATAGTTTAAAATACGATCCCTCTTTGTATTAATGTTAATTTTAATTAAAAATGTTTGAATAAATCGAAAACTATGTTGAAGACCCTCTCATCTCGAGGCAACAAAATGTCACATCCCGTAAGTTAGGACACGGCATTTCAAATCCTTGAGAATAAGTTTTCCTTTTTTTAATTTGAAATCTCATGTGTTTTAATTTTAAAAGGATATTCGGTTATTCGGGTCCAACAAGAAAAATCGAAACCCTGTAAGTTAGGGTACGACTTCTCGAATTTCCAAATACAAAACATTGCTTTATTTTGAAGATTTTTCCTTTTCTTGAATAATAACAAATATTATTTTTAAAATGATATGCGTTTTACTTATTCGGAATAATATAAACATGGATAAATGTTATAATAATAATGTAAATATGGGAATAATAGGATTATTAATTCATGGCATTAACAAAAATAGAATGCAATAAAAATAAAATAAAGTAATTTAAAGTAAACAAATAAAAATAAAATAAAAGGAAATATAAGTCATATCAAATTTAAATATAAAAATAAATAACTAAATAAATAAATAGGCAAAACAAATAATATTAAATTTAAGTATTTAAAAAAAGTAAAAGAATAAAAAAGAAATAAAGAAATAAAATAAATAATATTAAGTTTAAGTACATTAGAAATATACTAAAAAATAAAAATATAATGATAACAATATAAACAAGTAAAAGGAATATAAACAACAATTTTTAAATGCATGTGGAAGAATAAAGAAATAATAAACAAATAAATAAGTAAATAAATATAAAAGAAAACAGTTAAAAAATAAGGAACTAAATCAAATTTTAAATTAAATTAAGGGCATAAATTAAAAAAATTAAAAATTAAAAATAAAATAAACTAATAAGGACAAAAATAAAATGCGCGAAAAGAAACGGGGATTAAATAGGCAATTAACCAAAAAATTTGGACACGCGTCATTCCCTAGGGTCAGAGCTGAGTCAAAGGGACTAATTTGTAAGTAAACTAAAATTACAGAAAAATAATTAAAAGAGAATAGGACTAAATTGAAACAAGCCATAAAAGCAGGACCAAATTACCAAATAGACCCCTGCATAAAAAACACGCGGATCCTAAGGCGGGTCAGGTTGGATTTTGGGTTTGGCCAAAACGACGTTGTTTTGGCATCTAGGAGTCAAGCCTAAAACGACGTCGTTTTATATCCCTATAAATGCCAAAAAATCTCTAAAAAAAAATCATTTTAACCATCTTTCAAAAAAAAATTAGCCCTTTTTATTTTTCTCTCTAGCCCCTTTGGCCGGCCTTGGCTCCGGCCATCGGCCATCGTGGCGGCCGCCGGTCACTGGCAACGGCGCCACCATCCGCGGTGGTCGAAGAACACAATTTTTTTTTTGTTTTTAACTCCCCGTGTCCAAAAGGTGCCAATCTTTTATCGGAGATGGCAGTCCTCAGCCACTCACGGCGACTAGATACGAAAAGTCCGGTGAGTTTTCGACTTTCCCTTATTTTGTGTTTTTCTTTCGTTTTTTTTAAATAATGAAATATTTTAACAAAGAAATATAAAAAGACTACATTTTCATAAATTTTCTTGCTATTTTTCGATTGCTTTTTTTATATCTTCCTCTATTTTTTTTATTCCAAAAAAAAACTCCTTTCATCTTACAAAGATTCGGCTTTTATAGTCGTTTTCAGATTACAATATTTCTCCTTTTTCTTTTTTTATTTCTGCTTGGCTACTGTTTATCACTGTTTGTTGCTGCATTGTTTGGTTTCTGTGCTTTCACTCTTTTCTTGTAGGTGGCTTTGAAGTCAACGATGATGGCCGAGCAGTTGGTGGGGCAGGTGGCGGTAGAGGCTAGGGTGGCTAGTCTTTTTTTTGAGAAAAAAAAGTTTAGGTCATTGGGCCTATAATTGGGTATTAGGGTTTTTTAGTTTGGGCAATTGGGCCTAATATTGTAAATGGGCTTGATGGATTTGGACTTTTGTTATTTTTATTTATTTATTTTTTGTTTGGTTTTTGTCTGGATCAGGACAAATTGGACCTACTACAATAATAATATAAAATATTTATATAAAAATTAAAACATTATTATATAAATTATTATTTATTTATTTTATTCTTGCCCTCTCATTTAATCATTTTATAATTAATTTACTACTATTCTTTATTTAGTCTATATTAAAAATATAATGTATAAAAGTCATAATGACAAAATTAGCCTCAACGTGTGGGTGTTGGGTCACTTTGGCCCTAATGATTTTTTTTGGAGCACTTTCATATATAACCTTTGTTTTTTGGTCAAATTAGTCATTTTTTTACGGTCTTACCGACGTAGCCGTTAAGGGACTAATGGCGCTAACGTGAATTTTTTTTTCCCACCTAGGCACCACACATATTTAGATGTTAACGTGACATATAAGACAAAAATAATTACACATCAGCAAATGAATTTCAACTTAAAAAAATAATTAAAATTTAAAAAAATATTTAGAAAAATTTTGGGGTTTACCCACAATTAAAAAAATTGAAACAAATTAAACACTAACCAGAAAAGAGAAGTCTGATCGATCACAACAAAAAATTGAACCCTAACTTTTGAATCAGCTAATCAAAACAAAATAGTAGAATCTTAACTCGAGAAATGAAAAAATTGTGGTATG
This sequence comes from Gossypium arboreum, assembly GCF_025698485.1. Lineage (NCBI taxonomy): Eukaryota > Viridiplantae > Streptophyta > Magnoliopsida > Malvales > Malvaceae > Gossypium > Gossypium arboreum. The sequence continues at coordinate 42,628,338 of NC_069074.1, read as the reverse complement.
TTTTTTATAATTTTCACTTTCAAACTACTATATATGTTATTTCAGTTAATGTTTAGGGTTATTGGATTTGGGGATTTTTGTTTAGGATTCAAAATTTTGGGGATTTTTAGGGATTTTCGGGTTATGGGATTGTTGATTTTGGGGAATTTCGGGTTTAGGGTTCATTTATAACGTGTTTTCTCTTGGCTCTTTTGCAGTGAAGATTAGGGAAGGTTCATGCTCCAAATCACAGAGAAGAAAAGGTACAAACAAACAAACTGTTCTTCATTTTAATGTTTTGTTTTGTATGATTGTTTCTTTTTGTATTTGTTGAGATTTGCTTTTATTTTTTACTCTACTGCAACTTTTTCATGTATTTAGAGTTAAATAAATCTGTCTAAAGGAAGATTCCCTCAATAAATTAGTTTATGTAAGCTTTCCCCCCCAATTAACTTGTTTGTGTCTTGTCTTTTTGTACATTGAGGACTGACTAAAGGAAGATTCCCCTCGAGCTAATATGTTTAATATGAAACAATAAAACATCTTTGAAGTAAGAGAGAGGGAGAAGGAAAATCAATAAAAATTTGAAGCTTGAAATTTTTTGAAGCCTTTAGGTTTGAACATAGATATATCCTATTTGCTAGATTTTGTATTCCATCATTTTGCTTTGTGTTGCTGGTTGAAAATTTCATGAAATATAAAAGTAATATCACTAAAAACAATTTTATTTATTAATTGAAAAGATTTTGGGAATTTAAATTGAGCTTAAATTATAGGCCTCTCCATGTTTAGGTAGTGCGGCCTGAGCTTGGTGTATAAAGGCAGTTTTGTCTGCACTCTTGGCAGAGCTTTAAGGATAGATCCACTGGGGAATGGCCTGATATCCTAGGAAAAATTAAATAAATGAAAACCTAGTACTGTACTAGTTTCTTTATTTGTTCAAATATTATATGTCTTTCCATGGTTTTTAATTATCATTAACTAACAATTGGAGGAGTTGAATTATTATATTACTCTAAAGTTTAGTTATTATAATGGTATATAATTGAATAGCTTAACCATGTAAAAGTTTCTCCAATAATTTTAATAATTTAAAAACTATATTATATCGTGTTCCTTTTTCCTATTATTACTACAAACTTGGAGAGGTAATTAATTGACGAGTACTTGAGCCTTCACAATTGCTGTCAATTTATACTCACTTTACTAATATAATTACAATTTTGTTGAGCTAATAAAAAAGACTACTACTTCTTGTTTGGTTTAAGAATATTTTTTTATGTTTAGTAAATAATTTGTATTTTTTTAATTTAAATTGAATTCTATATGCAATTCCTTTTGCTAAGAAGTTTTTCTATTTGCTTTGCTAAACTAGAGATCCCATCTTTTGCAGGTTCAGTATTTGCAATGTTAACTCGTAGTTTCATTGGGTTTTGCATCCTTGGTATAGACAATTTTCCAATGACTGCTAATGTATTTGGCAAATATGTCTTATTCCTTCATCAATTATTTCCCTACCATTCTTTGTAACTCTAAGTTCAATAGCACTGTTATAAACCATAACCTCCAGTATGTAGCTTTCAACATGTCCTTTTCAAAGAAGAAGCTTTATGTTTAATATGTCTGCTGGTTGTTGTTTCTATTTGCTGTTGCTGATAACTTTGGTGGGGACAATAATTTTAGATTTTTCACTGCACGAGGAATGGAAGTGGTCCCTCCATGTTTTATTGTTGTGTTGTTATAACATATATATAATTATTAAATCATTTAACTTTATATGAATTGTTTATGATTTATATTATTCAATAATTTGTTTGTATATACCTTTTTTGGCTACACATTGTTTGTCATTATGCTTATGTTTTTTTATTCTTTAAACAACAGATGTTTATAGAGGAGGAATACTACATCAACTTGCATGTTGGGGGTAAAATTGTACGTGATCCCTATGTTAGGTATTTAGGTGCTGATATGGTGAGGCTTAAAGAGGATCTAGATACAATATTATATTTTGAGTTGTGTAAAATAATTAAAGATGGGTTAGGGTTTAATAAAGTACAACTAATTTATTTTCATGTACCTGGCAGTAGGACTTTGCATGATAACCTTAGGGTTGTGTGGAATGATAGTAGCACTATTGACATGATAAACTATTGGGTTAAGCATAAGGAGATAGACTTATATGTAGAGCATGAGATTAACATTGTTGTTTTTGTCAATGATGAATCAATGTTAGCTGAAGCATGTTCGCAATTTGGTGGTGATGGTAATGAAGATGGTGAGGGTGGTGAGGTTGTTGGCAGTAAATGTAGTGGGGGTGAGGGTGGTAAGGTTGTTGGCAGTAAATGCAGTGAGGTTGAGGGAGAGGGTGGTGAGTTGCTAGCAATAAATGTGGTGAGGGTGTTGAGGATCAGGGTGTTGGCGAGGGTAGCGAGGTTGCTGAAGGTTTAAGTGGGAAGGGTGATGATGTTGCTATCAATGAAGGTGGTGAGAGTGATGGAGGTGGTGAAAGGGGGTTAGAGATGAAAGTGATAGTGATTTAGAGGATGAGAAAGCTTATTTGATGAAGGTTATGTACTTATTAGATGGTGATGATGAGGAGGAGCTTCAAGAAGCTATGCAAAAGGTGAGGGAAGTGGAGGGGAAAACCAATAGGAAATGTAAGGAAACAGTACTTGATGAGACTAAAAGTAAAAGATCTAGAGAGTAGTTTGAGGTTGAGGTCTCTGAAGAAGTTGATGGTGAAAAACTAAATTATAGTGTTGGTAGGGAATATGATGGAAATGAGACTGAATATTTTGATAGTGATGATCACGGGAGCATACTTAGATCAGAAGATGATCACAGTATTGATGTTTGGAGAAGAAGAAGTAAGTTTTCCACATACAATCCAAACTTAGCAAGTCTATATTTCTGTATTAGGATGCTGTTTAAATATGGTGAGCAATTCAAATTCTCAATTTGTAAGTACTTAATGTGTTGTAGAAGGGAACTTAAGATAATCAAGAATGAATAAAATAGGGTTAGAGTTAAATGCATTGTATAAAAAAAGTGTAAATGGGGAATATTTGCGAGTTACAGTAACATGGGCAGATATATGCAGGTGAAAAGTTTTCATGATGAGCATAATTGTTGTGTTAGTTTTAGAAACAAAAGTTATTGTAGAACATTTTGAAGATAATATTGGGTACCACCTAAAAATGAAGCTAGGAGAGATACAAAGAAAGGTAGCTTCAGAAATACATGTCAATGTTAATATGATAAGGTGTAGAAGGGTCAAGAAAATGGTGAAAGATAACTTCACAGGGAACTTCGTACAAGAATTTGCTATGCTGTGGGATTATGCTGATGAGTTGAGATTAAAGAATCCTAGAAGTACCATAAAGATGGCAGTGAATAGAGTCACACCTGAATATCCACCACATTTCAAGAGGTTTTATGTCTGTTTTGAAGCACTGAAAAAAGGTTGGAAAGAAGGGTGCAGTCCTATACTAGGTTTGGATGGTTACTTTTTAAAAGGTCCATTTAAGGGTAAGCTACTGGATGTTGTTGATGTACCCAGTTGCCTGGGTTATTGTTGAGGGGGAATGCATTGATTTTTGGGCATGGTTTCTTAGTCTATTGATAGTAGACTTAGGAATGGAAGATTATTTGGGGTATATCATTATCAGTGACCAATAAAAGGTAAACTATTTATTTTGCATTTATTTATTACTAATACTATTAATTATTACTGATGATTTACTTATGTTTTGTAAATTAATTTGCAGGGTCTCAAGATAGCCATTAATGACATTCTGCCTAGAGTAGAACATAGAAATTGTGTTAGGCATATCTTATCAAACTGGTTTGGTAGGAAGAAAGAAAATATATTTGAATTTGTGTTTTGGAAAGTTGTGAAGTCTACAACAGAGAATAAGTGGGAGCAAAAAAAAAAAAAAAGAAAAGAAGACTTCTATAAGCTTGATGAAGGTGTTAGGAATGAGTTGTTATCTAAGAATTCAAAAGCTTGGACCAAGGCCTTCCAAAGGTTACACTCGATGTCAGATATTGTAGACAACAACCTTTGTGAAGCATGTAACTCCAGCATAGTGAAGTCTAAATTTAAGAGCATAATAACTATGTTGGAGGAAATCAGAGTTAATAGCAATGCAGTTCATGAAAATATAATTATGGTCTACTAATAAAGAAGAAATTTAATGACAACAAGAAGAAAGGTGTTGATTGGAAGATGATCTGGAATGGGGAAAATGGGTGTGAAGGTAAGAAAGGTAGAAAATAGTACGTAGTAAATGTAGAGCATAAAACCTGCAGTTGTCTAAGTTGGCAATTATTTGGGGATCCCTTGTCCCCATGCCTACTGTGCTATATGGCATCTTGAACAAGATCCTGATGACTATTTACATAGGTACTACCTCAAGGACACATATTTGAAAGCATATGAATATGCTTTTCAACCCATAAATGGGTCACATGAATGGACTAAATCCGATATTGAGCCCATGCTTCCACTAGTTAAGAAAATAATGCCTAATACGCCAAATAAAAATAGAACGAAGACAAAAATGAACCCAAAAAATTGAAGTCTGGACAACTCAGTAGGGCTGGTCTAATTATGAGATGCAAGAAATGTGGTGGTGTGGGTCACAACAAAAGATCATGCATTTAACCTAACACAATAGGAACACAGGTATATTGTAAATACTTTTTCATTATCAATTCCAAAATATTAAAATCTAATTTGGGTTTTGAATTTTTTTTATCTTAGTCTGGTACGAGTACAAGAACTAGAAGCCCAAAAAATAACAACATAACATCATTCATCCAACCTAATACAACTGGATCCCAGGTATATCGTGTAAACTATTTTAATGTCAATTCAAAAATATTTTAATCTAATTTGGGTTTCTAATTTTTTTGGTCTTAGTCTGGTACGAGTACACAAACTAGAAGCCAAAAAAAGAACAATAGAACACTATGCATTCAGCCTAACATAACCAGATCACAAGTATATCGTAAACACTTTTTTTAATGTTTATTCCAAATTAATTAAATCTAATTTGGGGTTCTGATTTTTTTTCTCAGTCTGGTACGAGTATGAAAACTAGAAGCCAAAAAAGGATGGCATGTCAAGAACCTAGTAGCATACAAGAATCCACTATAATAAAGAAGATGAAGAAATGAATTGAGATGATTAACATATTTTGTTTATTTTTTGAAATGATTCGTTGAAATGGTTAGTTAACATCTTACTACTATAGGATCATTTTGTTAGCATAACATATTTTGTTTGTTTTTTGAAATGATTTGTTGAAATGGTTAGTTAACATCTTACTATTATAGGATCATTTTGTTAGTATAACATATTTTGTTTGTTTTTTGAAATGATTTTTGAAATATGTATACCATTACTGCTATAGTAGCTTTTTTAACATGAAATTAGTGAAGCCCCACATATTAAAATAGTGAACATGAAATTGGCAAGTGTATTAGATTTTTGTTTTGTGAGGGAATATTTTTATACTAATGTTAGCTTTGCTTGCTAGTTTTAGTTAAGTTGTTCAAATACGTGAAACTGAAATCCAATAAAAATTAATAAAAATTAAATTATAGAGAGTAGTTTTAATCTAATGGTTTTAATTCAATAAAAATCAAAATGGAACTGCCCAAAACCATCTTAGAAGACTTTATTTCTGGAAGTTTTAATCTAATGGTTTTCTTCATGTAACACTATCATCCATATTATGGATAAACTGTTCATCAGACAACTAATGATCTAACAATAATCTACAACATTAATAAAAAAGTTCCCTTCAGGCTACCAAAGCCTAAAAAAACATTAAAAATGTTTGAAATCCCTGAACATTTAGTACATATAAATGGGTCAAATTATAACATTCCTAAATAATGTGACAAATAAGATAAGTAACACACCAACCAAAATCACTTTTCTCTTGTTTTTTCAACTTTAGCAGTAGTTCTTTGAACTACTTTCCCTACTTTCCCAACTTTCCTTTTCTCTGGTTCTTCAACTTTTACAACAGTTCTTTGAACTACTTTTCCTTCTTTTTATTTTCTTTGAAAACAAGTTTGATTTGTGAAGTAGTAGTGGAAGAGGACTTGCCCTTCTTCTTTAAAGATACATTTTTTTATCTTTGTTCTTTCAAGGTATGTTTTTTTATTTTCTTTTACCTTTTTCTCCTTGAGGGTAAATGGCTTTGGTCTCCATTTAAAAATGGGTTTTGTTTGGTCTCCTTCTATTCACTTTGTTGTTCTTAACTATTGACAAATTGTATAAGATTTGTTTTTGTGTTTCCTTCAAGGTATGCTTTTTTATTTTATTTTTCCTTTTCTATTTTCTCTGTGAGAGGTAAATGGTTTTGGTCTCCATTTAAAAACGAGTTTTGTTTGGTCCCTTTCTATTCACTTTGTTATTCTTAACTCTTGACAAATTGTATAAATTTATTTGTGTTTGTTGATAGTGTAATGTACAATAATTTGTTGATGATTCCCTGTCAAATTCCTCATCGAATGCTTGACTTTACTATTGATTTTGATCTATAAATGAATATCAGTAGTGAATTCACCTGAGCTATTTGAGAATTCCTTGTCAAATTTTTATGATTTGTTTGTTTACTTCACTGGTTCAAGAAGCACGTCCACCAAAAGCACGAGTCCAACTAAACTCTCACTTGTATGCTTTTAGATATATGTCTATATATATGATGTTTAACTTGTAAAATACTTATTTAAAAATTTTGTGAAATTCATGAACAAATGTAAATAGTATTATTGTATGCAGGGGATGATTGATATATACAAACTACATTTAAAGATTATTTATTTATATTTTAAGAATTTTTTGTAATATTGATTTTCAATTTTTTATATGTGATCATATATATTTATATAATAGATGAAAAGTACTTGATCGTTGAATTAATAAAGTATAAGTTCTTTATCGATAATTAAAAAAACAACTCTTAAATTAATTATTTATCATACTATGACATGTAGAAAAATATTATCTCTTATTGATTTTGGATATCCTCAAATGAAAGGTTATGTATAACCCTGTCTCTGTAAATATTTGACAAAAATTTGTATTTACTTCAGTGGTTAAGTGTTCTAGGTATGTCTGAGAGGTCTTGGGTTCAAGCCTTAGCTTTAGCAAATTTTTTTATTTTTGGAGTTAAGCCCTACCTTTGTTCTATGGGCTTATATCTAATTGTCTATAATGTAACGCCCCAAATTTTGGGCCCTGAAGTTTTGGGATTTGAGCATAGGGGCAGTGAGAAGGCTGCACGTATGAGTTTGGCTACACATTTAAGTGGCAGAATAGGCCTGCTGGTCTAGTGGTTGAGTGAGTGTTAGCATACCTCAAGGTTCTGAGTTCGAGTCTCTGTATGGGCATTGGCTACACATTTAAGTGGCAGAATAGGCCTGCTGGTCTAGTGGTTGAGTGAGTGTTAGCATACCTCAAGGTTCTGAGTTCGAGTCTCTGTATGGGCATTTTGGAAAAACATTTTATTTATTTCTTTTTGTTTTTAGGTTAAGTAATTATGGGTTTATTATTATCATATGTTTATTATTATTATTTTTTCTTTTTTTTTCACGTTCTTTTCTTTTTGTTATTCTTCTTCGGTTTTCTTTTTTTGGCTCTCTTTGTTTTCTATGAAATCAATTGCTGACTAATTGTGGAATTCCGCTCCTCTGTCGTCATCTTCGATCACATATTAGGTGTGGGATTTGAACCTTGTTTACAGTTTCTTTTTCTATTTATTTTGTTTGCAAACATTTGTTTTCGACTTTTCTTGATTGAATGCTAACATATTGATTTTGAGTTTTTAGTCGATGGGAGTGATGACAAATCGTCGCTTTTTGGTGGTTGTTGATAGGGAAAAGGTTAGGGACAAGTTTAGTGGCTAAAACGGTGGTTTCGGGGCTGTTTTGGGTTGGTTTCGTGACCTCCCCAACGGTCATACAGGCGTATGTCATGGTACACGGTCGTGTGGATTTGGGAATTAGGGTTCCGAGTAAAATTTGGGTGCAATTTGGGGATTTTTGTCGAATTTCCTTCACATGGCAATGTCCCTTGGGTACACGAGCGTGTGGGTTTGAGAATTAGGGTTTTGGATGAATTTTGAGGCCACACGGCCTAGCCACACGGGCATGTGTCCCACATGGGCTTGTGAGAACTCAACACGACCATGTCTCTTCTATTCTTAATTTTTAGCATTTTTGGACAGTGAGTTACACGGGCTGTTCACAGGGGCGCATGTAGACCCTCACACGGCCTGGGCAATTCCACACGGCTGGGACACACAGCCATGTGGTTCGAACTTACGAAATTATTGTATTATATTGATTTAAGTGTAATTGTGACTCTGTGGGTGTCAACCCTCGACTAAGCTTTACTGAGGATAATTATGACTTTGATCTAGACTTGATATGTGTGTCATATGTGATTGGTTGTGTGACGAGCTTGATACTGAATTCGAATTATGAGTGTGTGCACATGTCTGATTCTGTATTGACTGACTGAATGTGAATGGTTGTTCTGATTAAATGTCTGGAACTGGTATTCTAAGTTGGGGTATCCGCATGCATACATTTGCATACATACATCTGCATACAAAGCTCTTGGGGTGGGATGTTGAAGAGAAGGGAGATTTACGATTTGGCAGTTTATTTGCATTCTGATAGCCCCTAATACCTAGAGGGTCGTGGGCGGTCCCAATACCCTGAGGGTTGTGGACATTACTGATAACGGTATAGCGGTTTACCACCTTGCACTATATCGCGTGTACGTTAGCTACACTACGTACCATTATCTGATTTGGCAGTTATACTGCACGTCTGTACAGCACTTCACCGCATAGCACAGTACAGCTTATATGCTAGCGTTGCTGCGTAACATATCTGATCTGGCAGTTATACTGCATATCTGTACCGCGATCTTTCACACGGCACCGTATGGCTTACTGATAGCCCTAATACCCAGAGGGTCGTGGGTGGTCCCAATACCCTGAGGGTCGAGGACAATATTGATGATCATCGTTGCTGGACAACCCGGGATGACATTCTATGGTGTATAAGGTTGGATGGGCTTTTTGAGGTCCTGTTCGGAGTGCAGGGATGGGTGGGTCGATTAAATCCCCACAGGATGTGTAGGGTTGGATGGAGATGGTGTGTTGGTTGGATAGGTGGGTTATTTTATAACTCATTTTCACTCATATGCATCTGTGTGATTTTGTGACTGCAGTGTCTGGTTGACTATTTGACTGAAATATTTGACTGGAATATTTGACTGTCTGATTGACTGAGAAGTTTGATTGTATTATTTGACTAAAAGACACTCGTGTCTAAAGGAACCTTGTGTGATAGGCTAAGGCCCAACCGATTTTGATTCTGGAAAAGGGCTTAGGCCCAGGTTGTGACTATTGAGAGTTACCATTTTTGGGGCTAACTGAGCCATATGACTGTAAAGTTACATATGGTCTGTTTTGTTATAGTCGCTCTGTAAGCATGGTCTGCTGCTCAACTATTTTCAGGATTACTATATCTATTTCTGCTTCGATAGCTAGTTGGTTTAATCCCACAGTAAGCTCGTATAGCTTACCCCCTCTTTCGTTTCCCCTTTCAGGTACACTTCAAAATTTTAGATGCTGGCTCGGTATGCGGAAGACTCAGGCAGTATAAACCATTAGTTTGTGATTTCAAATTTTTATTTTGTTATTCAGTTGAAATATAAAGTTTTAATTCTATTGTACTATTTTGGCTTTAAGACTTAACTGTTTTATTATTCCGGTTTTAAATACAAGATATTAATGTTTTCAGAAATTGAATTAAGAGTGATTGGTTTTGTAAGATTTTCTCACGATCACTTCGGTGATCAATGTAGCATTCCGAATTCGGTCTAAACTTCTAGGCTGGGTTTAGGGTGTTACATGTAATGTCATATTAGAATGAGCCTGCTGGTTTGAGTGGTAAGGGGGAGGTCCTGTGTTCGAATCCCTGCGCAAGCATGGGTATTTATTTTTGTTCAATTTTGTTAGAGAGTTTGGATGGAATAAGAATTTTGAGTAATGGGTTAGTGGAGGTAATTGAGGGATTTGTAGGATATCCTCTTTGAATTATCTTATTTAATTTTTTTTATCTTTTGTTAAAAATATTTTCGATAAAAATATTTTCTCTTTCTTCCAAAAAAAGTCTCAGACGTTCTTCAAGCTTTTACTGTAATTCCTGACATATCTTCTTCCTTTTTTGGCAAGTCCTTGTTTTGTTCTTATTCTTCAATTCTGTTGGTGAATCTTTCGTCCTATCGTGTCTTTGGTTTTGTCGGTTCTCTGATCAGATGGTAAGTATTTTCGTCGTACCTTTAGCTTTTGGTTGGGATTTTTGTAATGGCAATCTGTAGTGTCCAAGTGGTGGTATTTGGTGAGTAGGAACAAAGTGTAGAGCAGGGAATTGCACTCCAACGACATAGACTGCAAAAAAGGGCTTGTCTATCGATGGTGGTAAGTCGGTACCATGTTAATGCTTTTTGTCGAATTCAGTAATTAATTCACTTATTTGTGGTTGGGTACTCTGTTTTTAGGTTTTGTAAGGCTTGAGAGTGTTTTTGCATTGAAACAATACCAGGTGTGTACCCGAAATGTAGGAAACAAGGCTTCGGCAAAAGCCAAAAAATAAAGTTTTTTACGCCACACGGGCATGTGGTCGCCTGTATGGATGGCCTTGTGGTCGATGAAGGCAGGGTCGTGCACAGCATACGGCTGTGTTGTGGCTTGAATATGGCCGTGTAGGCCACACGGCATGGCCAAGTTAGGTGTGAGGGTCCACACAAGCATGTCACACGGGCATGTGGATTTTGGGCCAGGCCGTGTAGGCCACAAGGGCAAAGGCCAATCTGGGCGTGTTTGCTCACACGGGCAAGCCATATTGGCATATGGGCCCATAATTCTAAAATGTTCTCTAGGGTCGCACGAGTCATTCCTTTCAACTGTGGACCTACTGTAAGGTCGGTAAGGGCTAATTAAACCCCTATCTATATGCTAAACTGATCTGATTAGGATACTAATGTATACCTGATTATACTGATATATGTGTATCTGTTATTTGTATAAGCATGTTGAGCATGTTCAGTCTGATAAATCTGTATCTATCTTGGGGTGGGTTTTATATATTACAGTGGAAGTGTTCTTTAAGGCGATCATCGCCTATATTCTGGCAGTTTGGCTGTACTATGTCTGATACGTGTCGTAATGATACAATGTGGTGTGTAGGGATGGGTGGGTGTCTTTAACCCCATATGGTGTGATGGGATGGTCGGAGTTGGTGTGTAGAGGACGGGGGTAGGACTTTGCTTATCTGATTTATATATCTGTTTCTGTATCTGTATTTGAGATGAGCATAAGCCCGATTCTGTATCTGATTGTCTGAAATGTTTCTGTATGTTTGCATGTCTAATTCTGTTGCATTACACATTGAGTTTACGTAAACTTACATCTGTTTGTCTGTTCTGTCAGGTAATCCTTAAACTTAGGCGGATCGGTGCAGCGGAGACATAGCAGTGACCACGATATTGTAAAAAGTTAAACTTAGTCCTCTTGGTTTATTTTAATTTTGGATTTATTTGAGAGTTATAATTTTTGGGGACTCTCTGGACTGTTTGGTTCTTAACTGTTAATTTTTGGATTGTTTTTCAATTTGACTGCTTTGCTAAAATTGTTTTATTAAAACAACAATTTTTTTAAGTAAACAACGGTTTTCCTAAAAACACAATAGTGCTTTCAAACTATAACAATAAGGCTTCCGCTGTAATAAGTTTGGTAAAGAAATTGACTAAATCACGATTTTAGTAAAACTTAAATAAAGATGGTTTACCAAGTCGGTTTTCAAAACCCATTCCTTGTGACGTCACATAATTCAGCCATAATGTCTAAGTTGGGTTTGGGGTGTTACAGGTTATCTTTGACCGTATAGAGGACAACAAAATCATTTACCTAACTTTCGCAGAGGTAGACCTATATCTGGTACGTAACAGCCCAATTTCAGTGAAATCAGAATAATGGTTTTGGGACCACGAATCAGAGTACGAAAAATGAAATTATTTAAATTTCATAAAATGATAGGCATTATGATAGTAATATTGCATGAAAATTTTTATAGAAAAATTTTATCAAATATGTGTCTAATTGCAAAAAGGACTAAACTGAATAAAATGTCAAAGTTGAATTCTAGTAGTTATAAGGATTAAATAGCTATAGAATTAAACGTGAGAAGTCCTTATATGACAATTAGACTATTGATGAAAAATATGTAGATATTTTTAATGAGTCATCCATGGAAAAATTGAAAAATGTTAAGGATTAAATTGGAAATTAAATTAAAAAGTATGTGATAAATGATTAAATAGAACTAAAACTCATTTTATATCAGCTTCTTCTTCATAAAATACATGGAAACCCTAGGATAGAGAAAGGAAACTTTTCAAGATTGAATTGGTAAGTTCTATGTCCCGTTCTTAGTAATTTTTATATTTTTGAGATTGGCAAAGCTTAATTTATTTATTTGAGTGATTAAATTGAAAGAAAACCAAAGTTTATAAAATTACCCATGGATGAATATGTTGTAAATTGAAATTTTTTAATAGAAAATGAAAGATTATTGATAGATAAACCACTTTTACAAGTTGATTTTTAGTGAAAGCATGTGTAGGGACTAAATTGCAAAGTAGTAAAATTCTTGGAAAAATTATAAAATTTATGAAATACGTGTACTGTAAAAGTTAAATTAGAATTTTGAATAAGCTTGGAATAAGGAGTAAATTGCATTAATTTCAATTTCCGAGCCTAGGGACGAAACTGGAATTAATTAAAAGTTTAGGGGCAAAATGATACTTTTGCCTAAAATGTGAAATAGGCTTGATTGAATGTAAAAATCAATAAATTTATGATTAAATTTATTTATATAGATCCGAAAGTGTCGAACAAAGAAAGAGATCGAGGGAAGAAAAAGTTTCGGATTAGTAGATACAATCAATTGTCAAGGTAAGTTCGTATAACTAAATTAACAATGTAAATGTGTTGAATTGATTGTTGAATTATGTGTATCATGATTTGTAATTGGTATGTACATATAATAAACCAATGTTGATTTGTGATTTACATGTAAATAATGAAACGATGCATGAATCCGTTTGAATATTGATTTCCGATTGGACAGGTGATTACCGTGAATATGAGATCTTGCATATGTTGCAATAAAGGTTGTCCTGAAAGGATAATCTTTTGATCTCATTTTGAAAAGGAATGTAAACTGAAAGGGGTAATACTTGAAAAGGATTTGTGTACCCAAATGGTACAACTTGAAAAGGTTATGTACACTTTGTGTGTACACTTGGAAAGGTTAGGTATACTTAGTGTATACCATATGAAAAGGAAAGGTATACTTTGTGTGTACCACTTGAAAAGGAATGTACACCTCAAGTGTACAACTGGAAAAAGAAAGGTCCATCGGAAATTCAATAATTTAGCGGTAACGACATACATAGTGATATAAAGAGAAATGGTATGATGAGCTGATCTATGCATTTTAGTATTTTTGGAAACTAATCAATTGGTTGAATGATTGTGTATAGGCCTTATTTGCTAATTGAATAAGTTAATGGACATATTACTTAATGTATGAATTACTTGATGAACATGAATGGTAAGTGTATTTTGGTTATATGAACTTACTGAGTATTAATGCTTACTAGGTTTATTTTTTTCCTATTTTATAGTGCTCAAAGCTCGTGAAGGTTGGATTTGGGGTCGGGGTTATCATCACACTATCAATCCCTTGATTTTGGTATAAATGTTAGACTTATTTTGATATAATGGCATGTATAGACTAATGTAGACAAGCAATACTTAAAAATGTTGGTTTGTAATCTAGCCATTGGAATGGCTAGTAATGTATGTTTTAAGGATGATATGGTATGGTATTGTATCATGAGTTGTTTTTGGTTAATCAAGTTAAGTAAACCCATCCATGAATATAAATTGTCAAATTTTATGTAAGAGTAAGTTTAGAAGCACGATTGAAAATAGGTACATATCAATTTGAATATCAAAAATTGGTTGAAATGGATGGTATATACTTGTAAGTTTTTATGCAGGGACATGGTTAAGTTTAGGTGAGGATTAGGGCTAGGAAATGGCCTTATTTCGTCAACATGGGCGTGTGTCTAGGTCGGTGTGTGAAATGACCGTGTGTCCCCTACATCCTTAAATATGAAGTCAGGATAGTACACGGGCAAAAGACACGGCCGTGTGTCTTGGTCGTGTGAAGAGCACGGGTTTCAAGCATAGTTGTGTGTCAAAATCATGTGAAAATGGCTTAAAAATGGTGAAAAATCAGTTTACCACACGGCCTAGCCACATGGGCATGTGCTCAGGTCGTGTGCCTCTTTGATGCTTAAGAAATTACAAGTCAAAACTGCCCACGAGCTGGCTACATGGCCATGAGAACCACACGGGCGTGTGCCCCTAACTTCAAGAAATTTTTTTCAAAGTTTTCCATAGTTACCGATTTATTTCCAAATCACTTCTAAAGCATGTATTGGGCCCCGTAGGCCAATATTAGGGACTTTTTGATGAAATTTGAAAAGTTTTGATTTGGAATGCAAATTTACGGCTCGGTTTTGTACAAATGCTAATGTATAAGTTTGGTAATGTCTTGTAACCCTATTTCGGTGACGGATACAGGTTAGGGGTGTTATAGGTAAGGAAGAGATATTCAATCATTCATATTCATCATTATATAGTGTGATTGAACAAACTTTTGGTGTTTTGAAAAAAAATGGATCATTTTAAGGGATATGTCAAGTTATAGTTTTGAAAAGCAAATGATGATCGTTGTTGTTACAATGGTGATATACAATTTTATCCGAAACATGTCGATTGAAATGATGTAGATTTTATGGAATACAAAAATATTAACAAGGCATATGATAATATTGTTGATCCAAAAGATATGCATGATGGAGAAAGTGATGATTATGATGATGGTGAATCAAACAAATCAAGTGGTTATGAAATAAAATTAACAAGAGATGCCATAGCTTGTAGTTTAATGAATTCACTTTAAATTGCAAATGCCAATGCAAAGTTTTTAATATTTATATTGGGTATACAATTATTACACCTTTTTGAAACTTAATTCAAATATATAGAATATTTGAATTTGTTAGGCTTATTTTATCTATGTTATGTTAATATCTAATATGATTTATATATTCAAATTACATTGTCTAAAAAAATAATACAAGTTATTTTAAACTACGTACTCAATGGATTTTTCGAAAAACATTAAAAATTTTCAAAGGTGTAGAGGACACATGCCCGTGTGGCCAAGCTTTATGTCTCACACGGTCAAGAGACACGCCCGTGTCTCAGACCGTGTGTGCATTCGAAATAGGGACACACGGTCGTGCCCCAGCTCGTGTCCAAACTTATGAGCTCTCTGACTTGGGTCAGACGACCAAGCCACAAGCCCGCGTGCTAGGCCGTGTGAGCATTCTGTTTTGCAATTTAAAAGATACAGGGGACACACGGCCCTGTCATCTGGTCATGTTCACACACGGCTGAGACATAAGCTCGTGTCTCTACTCGTGTAGAAGAAAAAAGGTCATTTTCCAAGCCACATTTCTCACCCAAATTGACATCAACCTATACACATTAATTTGCACATCACCAAGCCATAACAAGACATTTAAATCAAGATAGAGTCATGTCCTAAACATGGGTTATCACAACATACAACCAATATGCCTTTAGGCAAATCAAATAATATCTTATAACATGTCAATCAACATCTACAATCACCTATTGATCCAACCACATATATGCATAATTATGCCAAATATACAAATTCAAACTAATCATCAATATACTTATAAGTTCACCATCACTCAAACATATCAAACACACATCAAACATTATAAGCCATATATATATATCAAAATATATCAAGCACAAGTCATTCAAATGGCTAATCATAACAAAACATTTACTTGCCAACATTTGGCCAAATTAACCTATACATGCCATTATAACCAAAATTGATTTACTATACATACCGAAATGGGCCGATGGATAGTGTGATATAACTCCGACCAGCTTCCAACCAAATCGAGCTTTCGAATTACTTTAAAATAGGGAAAATAAAACAGAGTAAGCATTTAAGCTTAGTAAGTTCGTATAACATAGAATTTAACTTACCATTATTTCACATACAAGAATTATCCAAACCAACTTGGCCAAAAGCCTAAACACATATCCTCATCATGTTAGCCAAGTAATCACATATAATAGCCCTTAATCATGGATGAACAAAGTCATCAAGCAAGTTTCACATTCCAGTAACAACCAATTCAAGAATCAGTATATAAGGTAATATCATTTCCATGTACTTTATGTATATATGGGAAATAGTTCGTTTCGAACTCATATTATCTCATATAAGAATTTTTCCTGTTGACCCATTTAAAATATCATTGGATACACGGGTAGTACACATAAAGTGTACAAAACTGTAATCCGTCAATTTTATGTACATGTATGTTTATACAAACATGTAAATAGGAAGCTCTTTCGAGCCATATAATGGGAAGCTAATGTGAGCTGTATAACGGGAAGCTCTTGCGAGCCAAACATCGGGAAGCTCTTGCGAGCCAAATATCGAGAAGCTCAAGAGAGCTATTAATCGGGAAGCTCTTGAGAGCTAAATAATTGGAAGCTCGTGAGAGCCAAGTATCGGGACGCTTATAAGAGCTATGGTGTGTCTAAAACACATGCAGGATCACAACCAATTCGGGAACCCTAATAACATATCATTTGTATCCTTCGAATTTTTAAGGTTCAAACGAGACTCGATATTTTTTGGATATGTGGTCGATATTTATACATGGAATATTATACAAATCACCCACAATAATATTCAATTTAAAACATATAAATATACAATTTAGTTAGACGAACTTACCTCGACAAGTGTACGTAAATTCATAGGCTACTAATCCGAATACTTTTTCTTTTCTTCGATCTAACTCCGTATTAGGTCTATCTGGATCTATACGAATGAATTTAACTCAATTTAATATAATTCATATCAATTCAGTCCAATACACATCTTTGGAAAAATTACTTTTTTACCCCTATACTTTTAATTAATTATGCTTTTGTCCCTAAGCTTGGAAAATGAAATTCATACAATTTAATCCTTGTTTCAAGCTTAACTGATTTTCATACATATCTATAGCAGCCTATGTATTTCAAAAAATTCAAAAATTTTCCATAAATTTTTTATCTTTTCAATTTAGTCCCTAAATTATAATTTCATCAAAATTCTCTTTACAAAAGTTGTTTATCTATCAGCAACCTTTCATTTTCTACCATAAAACCTCATAATTCAACTATACTCATCCATGGAAAAACCCAAACACTTTAATAGTTTTACAAATTAATCCCTGAGATAGCTAGATTAAGCTATTACGATCTCAGAAACATAAAAATCATTAAAACGGGACAAAAGTACTCACCTAATTAAGCAAAATAGGCTTGTCTATCTTCAAGCTTCCATGGCTAGGGTTTTCATGTTTTTATTTTAGGAAAAATGATGAAAATGATAATAATTTAATAATTTAATTCATTTATCATCATTTTGTCATTCACTTTCCAAAATTGACCTTACTAATTTACTAAATTCCAATGATGAATAATCATTCTTATCTACTAACTACACTAAATGGTCTATTTGCCATATAAGGATCTCCAATTTTAAATTTCATAGTTATTTGGTACCTTGAGCTACTAAAAACGGGTTGTTACATAATTTGCTAATATGATGAGATTGTTAAATTTGTTGTTTGTGCATGCTATTAGGAGATGTTGCTAGAGTCAATGGACAACTAGTAGTTTCACGTGCTTTTGATGACAAGATCCTTGAATCTCATCTATAATCAGATCCCGACATTCAATGAACTAACATAGATAACAATACAAATATTTTAATTCTTACAAGTAATGGTCTTTGGAAGGTAAAACACACTCTACTTTGATGTCTCCTTATTGAGCTAGAAATAGTTTTATAGGATTTATTTGTCCTTTTGCATATGCTTAATCCAGGTGATGAGTAATCAAGAGGCCGTTGATATTGCAAAAAAATTTAAAGACCAATAGAAGGCTTTGAAACAACTAATTGTGGAAGGGGTTAAAAAAGACAGTAAAGATGACATCTTGTGTTTTCGTTAGATTTATAGGATAGAACTGGTTGGATGAGATTTGTATTATATACCTGAAATAAGAGTTTGTTTACATAGGGTCAACTTGTGAATCAAACCAACATAAAAATACATACCAAGCACTATGGAGATTAAGGGTTACACTTCACAAAAAAAAAAAAAAAGAAAAAATATAGGATTACCACCCCATGTAAATTCATGTTTATCAATTAGGTTCAGTTATTTAATATTGTTTGATTTCTTTATGAAGGTGATTAGGAAATGAATGTATATTGTTATGTTGTGTATAGATGAAGTTGGCTTTGATCATGACCATAGGAATTTCCATACTTTGGTTCAATGTAGTTACCAATTGCATACCAATTATTTTGTGTTGCAAAAGAACTTCAAATATATTACAAACATGGAAAACTATAGAAAGAAAATAACTTTTTTGCAATATAATTTGTCATGTAAATGAACGGATTTACAATACAGATAACTTAAAATATACCCTCTAAAGTCAAATCTAAAGAAATGATTTGAATGGTTAAAACAAGTAAAAATTCATTTAGTTTGGCTTGGGATTTGATTAAGGCTTGGCTGAGTTTGGCACTTTGAGAATTGAAGTTTTAAGACTTGTAAGAATGGCTGCAGCCAAAATGTAGAAAAGATACAATCAAAATAATGAATTAGTTATTTTTCTTTGCTTCTCATATTTGATCATTCAAAGGTTTATTTGTTTAGATTGATGGTAGCTATTGTTGGCAGAAGGATCTAATCCTCCTCTTCTACAAAAATGAATTGTGTGATGTCTCTTTAGTACTATCAAATTGAATGATCTTTACATGTTTGAAAAGAAAAAAAAATTCTTTTTAAGAATTTGTTTCTAGGTACCTAGTTAACAAATTTGTTTTAAGAATTCGTTTTAGTAGAATGCTAGATATCTATTAGGTTGCTTTCTTGATATTCTTGCCTGATTTTGATCCCTTATAAAATTACACCTAATTTGAAAATTTCAATGCTACATGAAACATTTTGTGAATAAATATGTTCTTGATTGCTGCTTGTCAAATTTAAAATATTTTGGCATGAAGCAAAATTTGGTTTTCCTGCATAAACAGCTAAAACTGCCAATGTGAGGAAATATTTAAGCTGAGAATCTTCTTCGAGTGAGTAGAAGGAGATATTGATTGAGCTTTTAATAATGACTTTCTATTTTATTAGTATATTAGCTTTCTCCTTATTTGGTCTATTAGCCCTCTGGTCAAGTCCTTGAATACTGAACTTGGCACCTTACATTAATCAAAGTTATATCAAGTTGCTTTCCTGATATTCTTGTCTGATTTTAATCCCTTATGACATTACACCCAATTTGTAAATTTCAATATTACATGAACTATTTTTTGAATAAATATGTTCTTGATTGTTGCTTGTCAAATTTAAAATATTATGACATGAAACAAAATTGGTGATATTGTATGAACAACTAAAACTGCCAATGTTTATAAATATAGATATTTGCAATTTAAAAATAACAAAGTATATTATGTATTATTTTATAATATTATATATTATGATTTTTATTAATTTATATTTTAATAATAATTATATTAAAATATTATTAAATTATATATATTATTTTATTTAATTGTATTTAATAATAATTATGTTAAAATATGATTAAATTAATTATATTTAATAATAATTTTATTAAAATTTAATAATAATAACAATAATCATCTACCGAAAAAATTCTACTAAGGGTACTTTGGTAATTTAAGTCTTTTTCCTTATACTATTACAACATCTATTCCATTAAAAAAACACAAGAATATTATTATAGCTCTATTCCATTCCATTCAACCAAATAATTGAATTACTAATTACAGCTCTATTCTATTACAGCTTTATTGCATTACAACCCGATTTCATTCCCTCAACTAGAGGTAATCATGGGCCGGGCCAGACCCAAGCAAAAATTAAGGTCCATTTTCTAGACCCAGGCCCGACCTGGCCTGAAAAATGGCTTAAAATGTGCCC
Organism: Gossypium arboreum; assembly: GCF_025698485.1. NCBI lineage: Eukaryota > Viridiplantae > Streptophyta > Magnoliopsida > Malvales > Malvaceae > Gossypium > Gossypium arboreum. The sequence goes on along the minus strand of NC_069074.1, from coordinate 42,608,045 downwards.
AAGCCCGGCCCAAATAAAAATGCTAAAACCTGAGCATGACTTGGCCCACCCTTATTAATTTTTTTTATATTATATTATTTTTTACATAATTTTTAAATATATATAATATATCAAAATACTAAAATATTAAAATAAATATTTCCTAACAAATTGAAAATAAATTTTAAAAATATGTATACTTAAATAATATTAAGATAGATGCAACTTAACAAGAAAATGTCTCTAAAATAATAACAAAATTAACAATAAAACAAGTGTTATACAATATCCAAATAATAACAACAAAATAGTAACAATATAATAGTGAAATGGTAGCAAAATAGAGAGAAAATAACAAGAAAATATCATTAAAATAAAAAAAAATAAAAGATTTTTTTTGGCATTTAGTGAATTTGGATCAGGCAGGGCTCGGTCTAAAAATGTCTTACTCGAGGCTCAGCCCATTTTTAAACAGACCTTATTTTTTTTTTGCCCAAACCCATTAATCGGGCCTATATTTCTGCCTAAACCCTCCCACTTTTCGAGCAGGCCTTCAAGTCGGGCCGAGTGGCCCGGCCCATGAGTAGATCTACCCCTAACCAAATGTGGTGTGAATCTTAAATCAAACTTTTCAAAAGTATTTCTCAAAATCACTTTTTAAAATTACTTTTCAAAAACAATGTTAAACTAATTTTAAATATTTATATCTTAAACCAAACTTTTCCAAAATCATTACTAATAAACATTTTTTCACAAAACTTTTTAAAAGCATTTATGAAGAGCAATAAATTAAAACAAAAAATTTCTACCGCCTACTCTTTCTCTCATCTTTTCATCTCTTTTTTTCCTTTTTTAAGTTCATATTTATCTCACGACTCTCATACCTACCCTTTGCTGTTTTGTGATATACTGCTATTTGACAAATAAAAAACTATGATTATGTTTTCCCTTTTTTTCTCATATTAAACGCACAAAATATGGAGCAAATTTCACTGTTTTTATCTCCAACTTTCTCCTTGGGTGATTTTGTACGATATCCTGAAAGCACTGATCGGTGATTTTAGATAAGTGATGTGTTTACTTGTAGTTATTGTAAAAATAACAGTGGCGATGAGATTAAATAATATAATGATATTGTAATGTGAAACAAAAGGTAAACTAAACACATTGCACTACACCGTAAACCCACACTAAGATGATAGCTAGCTAGTGGCAACAAGGAAACAATAATAGCAGTGGGCTGGTTGCAAAAATTGATTCCCCCACTTTTTTATTGGTCCATCCAATTTTCAATTTAATCGATTTTTTATGTTTTACATATGCGATATAAGTAAGTGATGATACATTTGAGGTGGATAAAGCATATTGTAACTAGGAAATGGCAAATAGTAGTTATGTGGATATAAGTAACCATGAGGAGGTTGAAAAAATGGAAGTTGCTCACCTTAAGTACTAGCAAATGAATCACTATACCCAATATTACTAGAAGTTGGTCTCCTGTAAGAAGAAGAACCTTCAAAAGTATGCTTATTTTGTTTTCCTTTGGATGGATCTCTATGTTTATTTCTCTTTCTCCTAAGTTGCTTTGATGGATTTTTTTTCTCTTACAATCATTTAGATAGTAGATCAACATCTTCGAAGATATGACTAACGCTAATAGAATTAAAACTGTCATTTTAGCTTATCAATGCTTGTTCTTTTATGATATCTCATCTTAAATTTCATGTTGTAATAGGAAAATACTAATTTCTCAATTCTTTGAAACTTTAACCTATTTCTATTATTGGTATGGATGTAGCTACCTCTTGTTGAAACCCAACAAAAACCTAGTAAAAACGAAAAACAATTGATCACTTGAAATTTTAGAACAAAATCTTAGAACTCACATGACTCAAAAATGATTGAAACTTCTCAAATTTAAAATCGATTCCTTAAACCAACATAAACCGATATTCTTAAAAAAAAAAACTTAAATATTCATATGAAAATTTGAATAAACCCATAAAATTTTCCCAAGAATTTTCCATTTGAAACACTCAAATCTTTTATGTAAAACCCGCAGCACACATATCCTAACCCCAAAAATATTTCTTATCCAACAAAATACGTTTATGGGAATACACATTGACAAAGACCGAAAAGTACAAAAGATATGTTTGAGTGAGTGAGAAATTTGTAAAAAGAAAGTTATTTGCATGAATATTTTTAAAATTTTAAAATGAATTTACTAATTTGAGTATATTAGAAAATTTCAAATTTTGTGAGTAATTTCAAGAAAGGGATTTCAATAGCACAATTTTTTTTTCAAATTTGATTTACATGGGTAGATTTTCAAAATCTTATTACTTTATTTGATTTAATACACATAATTGTACTATAAGATAAAAAATTAAAATTAAAAACCCTTTTATTTATTTTTATTAAAACCATTTATAATTTTTTTAAAATATAATAATATCCATATTGAATTTTTATATTATTTTTAAAAATAGTTATTCTTACTTTATAATTTTTAAAATATCAATAAGATAATTTTTTCTAAACCAATTATTTAATTACAAATTCTAACTTTTAAATTCTAAAATCTAGCATTTAAAAATCTTAAAAATTTTAAAATTTCTCATTCAAACCCAAAAATACGAATGTGCTAACCCATCTTGGCTTTTACAATGTTAGAAATTTGTATTATCTACCTTTTATTTTTTCTTGTGTAAATTATGGTTTATAAAACACGTCAAACAATTTTTCCAATGTATAAATATAAAGATAATACTGAGGACACCCAACCCTATGTTATTTTGGTAACGATAGATGTGGACCACGCATGCCTTTTGTTCATATTTTCTCCCCCATTTCATCAACTCGCTCTTCCTCTCTAATGATATATTTCTTAGTTTTTCTTTTATTTAATTATTTCATATATATACTTAGAGTTTTTATATAATTTTATATTTTTTTCATTTTTATAATGTATAGTTTTAGATTACATATATTTTCTAAATTTGGATATGTTTATTATAATTTTAATAATATTTTTAAGTTTTATATATATTTATAAAATAAAACGTATACTTTTTATAAAAATAATGTCATGCGAGTTTAAATTGGATTAAAAAATATTAAAGTAATTTTTTTTTCAAAACCTTAAAACTTTTTTTCTCTAAGTCTTTTGTTTTTTATTTTTTTATTTTTATCTAGAGGCGGTGTTAGGTTTCGGGCTAGCTACCGCCTACCTTTTTCTCCTACCCATCAACTTTTTTTTTCCTTCTTCTTCTTCTTCTCTTCTTCTTCTTATTCACTCCATGCGTATTCTCTCTTTCAGTTTACAGATCTATTTTGTGGATATCTTTGTTGTCTTCAAAAATTATGGTGGACAGATGACGGTGCCTATCATCGTTGAAACACCACCGACCACCGACAGTTTCTTTTAAAGAGTGAGTAGCTCTTCGTTGACTTCTTAATCTGTTTCATGATTTGGTTTGACTCGTGCTACCTTAAGTTTTATATATTTTTTGTTTGTTTTTTCATTATTTAATAAGCTTTCACTTTTAGAAGTTTTTGTCTACTATTGTAGTACGCTTGTTAGTCTTACTTATGCATGTAGTTTTACTTTTGCGAGTGATTTTAAGGTTGGTTTTTTCGCCATCCTCTCTAATTTGGTGGATGCTCAATTCTTTTGCCGATTTATGCCCGTCGCTTTGGACCATCCGAAGCTGATTTCCTTATTATATTAAGTGTTTGGAATCGCTCCTGATATATATGCTTGAGTTGTGATAGAGCCAATTGTCAATGTGTCGTAATATTCTATTGATGCTAAAGCTGAAGCTTTTGTTGTATTGATGGAGTTTGTCCTTAAGCGTGTACAGCAGATGTTTATTAGTTTTTCCACCAAATTGTATGATCTCATTCATTGAATGAATTAATCAATTTTCCTTTAAATAAAACATATATGTTTTAGAATTCAAATGGTGGATTAAAATTTTCTTTTGATTGAAGGGTTTAAAGTGAGAATTCTTCATTGCATTGTTGGAAATTATTTATTCACGAATTTTTAAATAAAATATATTCAAAATTAATATAATAAATTTTTATTAAAATTTTAATTTCATAAATACAAGTACAACTTTTGAACTCAATAGTTATATACATATAGTACTATATTATAATTAGAGTAAAAGTCAATCTAAAGTTGTTCTAATTCATTCTTAAATCACGTGTATATTCTCTCAAAATTTATTCTAATTTCATGACGGTATCCTATCTTAGAAGCAACCTAAGGGTGCAGTTGATTACGTCGACTACTTGTATCATTATTTTTATCTCCATTTTTAGATTTAATCTAATTTAGCAAATAAATTTTAAAAAATTTATTTATCTCAAGTTACATTTTAGTAATTTATGTTTGAAATGTTACGTTTTAGTCACTTACTTTATCGTGTTGTAATATTTTAGTCACTAAGTTGTTAATTGTCGTTAACGGTGTAATAGTAAGCTGACGTGGCACGTTAAACAATTGTTTCAAACAAAGATTTTAGGTTAATTTATATAATCAATCCCTATATTTTTTTGTTTGGAGGAATTTAATTTTTTTCTTTTATGTTTTTCAACTTCCCTTTTTTTATCTTTATTTTTCATTCTCTTCTGCTTCTACTTTCATCCCTTCTCCATTTGTTTTAATGTAGTTTTTTTATACGTTTCATTTGTTAAAACTAGTCCCTATACTTTTCTTTTTTTGAACAATTTAATTTTTCTGAGTGAGGCGAGCTTGTGGACTAATTTTAACAAATGAGAAATATAGAAAAACTACGTTAAAAGAAATGAATAAGGGAGGAAATTAGAGGGAGAAGCAGAAGAGAATAGAAAAAAAAAAGGAAAGTTAAAATAACATAAAAGGAAAAAAATTGCTCAAAATGAAAAAAATATAGAGACTAATTGTAGAATTTAACCTAAAATTTTCGTTTGAAATGATGATTTAACGTGCCATGTCAACTTACCATTACACCGTTAACGGCAATTAACGGCACAGTAACTAAAATGTTACAACATGATAACGTAAGTGACTAAAACATAAAATTTTAAACACAAGTGACTAAAATGTAACTTGAGGCAAATGAAAGTGACTATTTTAATAGTTTACCCTTAAAAAAATAGATGTAAGGAGATGATACCGCATTAACAATATTAACAAGGCAGAGCTAAGGGGGGATTGGTAGGGCCCTGGTCCCCCTAAAATAGAAAATTTCACCTTTTGTCTTTTTATAATTTTAAAAATTTTAAAATAGTATATAGTAAAATTACACTTTTACCCCTTTAAGAATGAGAAAAAATTGATTTAATCTTTTAAAAATTATAAAAATATAAATGATTAAAATGATAAAATTTCACTTTTACTATTATAAAATATACAACTTTATTTCGCCCCTAAAAAAATTTTGAATTGACCCTAAATATTAATATATCTTATTAAAAAATGTATATCTTATAAAAATGGAGTAAAAATGATGTATTACTTTTAAATATTTTAAAACTTTTTTATAATGTAAAATAGTAATACATTTATGGTTTCAGCTTATTTTAAAACTACTTATTTATTATATAAAAGAATGATAAAGGAAAGAAAGGAGCGGCATTAATGTTGCAGACAAGTTGCAGGGGGAAAAAAATTATACATTAATGTTTGAGCTAACGCATTGAATGCGCAATAATGTAATTATGACACATCACCTACTTGGAACGCCAACTTAGAATACCTTTTCATATTCTTTCTACCATGAGGAAAACTGTTTTTATGATTTTTTTTAAACAAAATATCTTATAAAAATACAGATTTTTCAAGTATAACATAATCAAAATATAAATACATTTTAAGTAATCACAAGTATTCAATTATTAATAAATTAATTAAACTATTTAGATTAAGACATATTTATGATAATCACATATGATGAATCTCAAAAGTTTATACATCTTGAATTTAGATATTTAAAACCTAAAATTTCAATCTTTACCTATTCAACTAAGACTTTATTTACATAATCATATTTTAATCTTTAATTAATGGATGAGAAATGGTCTAAACTACTATCAACTCTAGGACTATTCAAGAATTTCTTCAAATAAGCTTTTATTATGATAAAAGCACCATCGAATTTAGTGGATAAAAACTAGAATTATATCACGATTTTCTTGACTAAAAAAGTACAAATATAATAAATACTATATTATGAAAAATTCATATGGATAAAGAAATAGATATAAATATATTTATTAATGTTTAAAATTTGACATGTAAATGTTTTTATGATTAAATTTTTATTGATTTTTTTAAGAAGACAACAACACTGTGGTATTACTATGATTTACTTTATATATTAAAAAATATTTTATATAAAATATAAAAATTATATTTTATAATAATATAACTAGAAAGATATTTTATTAATTTTTATAGAGATTGATAAAATTTAATATAAATATAAATTTTACGAAATTTTTAGTACTTAAGTCATTGTTTCATTGGAAACGCAGGAATAAAGAAACATTAATGAATGAAAAATGACACCACTATTCAATTTTGAAGATAATATGGATATCTTTCAAAATAAATATAATATGGATAAGCAGTTGTGGATTCAGAAATATAATTTAAAGAGTCAAAATTATTTTTAAGAGTCAAAATTAAATTATATATTTTATAATAATAAAATATAATTTTATCATTTGAATAGTTTATAGTTTTATAATTTTAGACGATTAAATTAGAATTGTATTATTTTTAATTTTACTATTATTAATTTAAAATTTTATAAATTATAAAGAATTTAAATAAAAAATTTCATTTTAAGAAGAGTTGGCACCTATAGCTTTCATATCCGTCCTAATTAAAATATGATAGGAAAAGGTTAATATTAATATATTAAAATTTATATAAAAATAAAGACAGTTGAGAACAATTAATAGGCAGCCTTCTTATTTAACACGAAATCAAAGTTGGATATATGAAGAAAAATCATACTCACCTTATTTAGCTAACATTGGTCATAAATAATTATACTTATTTTGTCTAATACTGATTTAGATTATGTGACTTTTACCAATTCATTCATATGGTAATGAGAAAATATTTGTGAAAAAAGTCTCTCTTGTTTAGGAGCTTAAACCAAACAATTATGAAATTAATCATTGCAATATTTGTGTTCCTTTGGTAAAAATGGCTATACTTTGTTGGAATATCAAATAGAAATTGAATGAGCATTGGCCAAGAGATTGCCAGCCGACCTTATACTATACCAAATTACATTAGTTTTTCTTGTTGACGAGAATTAAATTCTCAACAGGGTTTGAAAAAAGAAATTCCCAAAACGACGAGTAAGACCAGTTCAAGATTCCATAAACAAATTCCACCATTTTTTTTAAACACCTGTTTACACGACATAGAATTCAAATAAAACGAAATGTAGAGATAAATTTGATGAATGTCTTAGCATTGTCTCACAAGGGGACAACGATCGCACTCCTACTTCCTCGACAAATTCACCGCCAAACTGCTTTACATTAAAACTAATGTTAAGAAAATTATACCAAGGGAAAGTGTCAATGACCAATGCTTGGTGTGGCTTCTTGCAAGTGGTGTTTTTATTTCAACTGCCGCATCCCACTTTCATTCTTCTGATATCGAAAGCTTTGTTGCTTTTATAAGTATTGATTGTTTTTCGGAATCTTGATTAGAATCGTACTTAAGAAAATTTGCGTATCTGAAAAAAAAAATAAAAAAATAGAATTAAAAGTTTTGATCTGGAAAAAGAAAATAAAAACAGAATTAAAAGTTTTGATTGAGATTTCGAAAATTAAAAATAATAAAAATAAATAAAGTTGAGGAAAATGTGTTCTTATAAAGAGATTCTAGCCACCAGTTGTCTCGATCTGCCTTGGATTCAATCTTCAGCTTTTAGGTGATCCTTCTCAAACAGAATAAGCCAGTTATATTGGAAGAGGACGCCTACGACCACCAACTCCAAGAATTTAGACTTACAATTTTAGCAGAACTTGACTCTAGCCAACAATCGCTTCTGTGGGATTATCTTATGTTAAATCATCACTTCTCAATGACAAATCCCACGCCATTTTGTCTCTTGGGCTTGCAAACCTTCGACACATTAAGCTAACGAACCAACTATGCAACCTTCTCAAAATATACAAAGCGGCCACCTTTGCACATGTTGAAAAGATCATCTTTTAAGGGATATGGATGGAAACGTCATCCCCGTAATACGGAGTAGCGATGAATATTCGTCGAGAAGGCTAAGTACGGGTTCTAAGCCTCAAGAACCTTTTTTGGGGAATTTTGACAATATTCGGCTAAATAGATTTAGTGGCTTGTAATTTTTTGGGGAAAAAAAAGAGACTAAACTTGATGGGGAGAGAGTGTTTACAGAAAAAAAAAAAAAAGGATGTGAAACTTGTGTTACTCCATCCCCTATTTAGAAAAGATAGTCTAGTCCTACTTAAATTCTAAAAGATAAATACAAATAATTAAATATAAATAAAGATAAATAAAAATAAATTCTAAAAATCTAACTAATAATCCTTAATAATTATCCTAATATAATTGGAATTAAAATAGAGTCTTGTGATATAAAATTTTTTCTTTTGCACTTTAGCTCTTATGTTATCCATGCTTACATTTTTTGCACCACCTTTTTTCTTATGTTGCATGTTGGCCCATTTTATCTTTAAATTCGTAATTTTTTCACTTAAATTTCTTTTTACCTCCAATTTAGTCTCTAAAAAATAAAACTATAAATAGCTTAAACTAGTAGGATAGTACTCAAAATAAATATATAACTAATACATACAAATATGTGATTTTAGAGTATTATATGTTTGGCGTGGCTTCTTGCAAGTGGTGTTTTTATTTCAACTTCCGCGTCGGACTTGCATTCTTCTGATATCTGACAGCTTTGTTGCTTTTATAAGTATTACTATGGCTCACACTACCACTCAAAAACATGCATGGCGAAAAGGTATTCACACCTTTTCCTCCAATATATTGGATATTTTCGACCCATCCCTTTCGTTTCCCTTCCCACAATTACCATATTATTTAAGCTTTACACCTAATGGACCCTGCTCCCCTCGTCAAATTGGCCCTTTAATTCTTAACTCAACTTGCTCTGGGGGTTTTTAAGAGGCTTACAAAAGCTGTTAGCATTACAGTGTTTTATCTGTATTGACAAGGGGAAGATGAAGTTCGGGAAGGAATTCGCGTCGCAGATGGTGCCGGAATGGCAAAATGCGTACATGGATTATGAATACTTGAAGACTCTTTTAAAAGAAATCCAACGTTTCAAGCATAGGACGAAGCCACCGTCTACTGGTTTAAAACGAAAACTTACACTTTATAGAGCTTTCAGTGGGCTAACGCAGAAGAACCACCACAACCCCACCAGCCCTTCTTCTGCATCACCCGATATCGAAAGCCAACCCATTCTGGTAAACTCCGTCGAACGGAACGGTTCAGAAAGTTACGAAACCACGTTCCTTATGTCGTCGGATGAGGGGGGAGAGTATGAGCTGGTTTACTTTAGAAGGCTTGATGATGAGCTGAACAAAGTGAACAAATTTTATAAGGATAAGGTGGAGGAAGTGATGAAAGAAGCAAATGTTTTGAACAAACAAATGGATGCTTTGATTGCTTTTAGGATCAAAGTTGAGAATCCCCCGGTGAATTTCGATAGGTCCGTCGAGATGACTCGTCTTGCTTCCGACATTGCTGTTTCCACTGCATCACTGTCGGTTCCTACTACTCCATCTGGGGGTAGATCAAAGAGCAGTAAGTTGCAACTTACAATTATATTTATATCGAGAGTTATCGTAAAAATAATTAATTGAACTTCAACCTGTTTGATGTGCAGAAAGAGCTGCTCACTTGGAAGCCATTGAAGAAAGCACCCATGGACAAACTGAAGATGATAAAGATGATGAGAAAGAGATGGAAACTCCAGTTCAGGAGCCAAAACCGCCGAAACCCAAAATCAAGGGGGTGAAGCCCGCACCGCTAGAAGTACTAGATCGGGTGAAGATGAACAACACTCTCGAAACTCCTCGTTCCACCATTAAAGGTGTTCTGCAGGTTCCAAAACAGGCGGAGATGAGTTTCAGTAGGGAAAATCTAAGAAAAGTTGAAGATCAACTCAAGCGGGCTTTCGTTGAATTTTACCAAAAGCTTCGCCTGCTTAAAAGTTACAGGTACATAACTGGCCAGGCATAATTTATTTCATCGTTAGGTCTTATTACTCAGTTTTTGTTTTTCCTGGAACTCAACAGCTTTTTGAATACCTTGGCATTCTCCAAAATCATGAAGAAGTATGATAAGATCACATCGAGAAGTGCATCGAGATCTTACATGAAAATGGTGGATAACTCCAACCTTGGTAGCTCTGATGATATTACAAAGCTGATGGAGAGAGTTGAAGCTACATTCATCAAGCATTTTTCCAATGCCAATCGTACTAAAGGGATGAATATCTTAAGACCCAAAGCCAAAAGAGACAGGCATAGGGTAACTTTTTCAACTGGTAAGATTTCTGTTGTTGTTGAAAGTGGCCTTTTTTTTTTTAATAAAAATAATATAAAAAATTAATTAATTATAAAAATGGGATGGGAGAAAATTATTTACAAAATTTTGTGTTGCATAACACACTTGCAGCATAGCACCTTTCAATTTTTCAGTAAATCATTACAATTTTTTTTTATTAATGCCGCCACTACGTAGACAGCATAAAAATATATCTTTTAAAATATTTGTTTTTTCACGAAAAAAATTAAATAAAAATTTATTAGAAAACACCTTTTGAAGTAAAAAAGAAAAAGAAAAAAGAAGTCTACTACGAAAACAAACAGCTAAAGATAAAAAAGAAACTTCTCACTAATAGATCTTAGCAAGTCTTTTAAAGCAGGAAAGGGAGTGTTCTCCCCCCACTTATCTCTTGTCCTGTTAAATTGAAAAAAAGTGTATGTCAAAAATCACCATGTATGTAAATGATAGTGTATAATGTCAAAAGAGAAGTAATTGACAGTCTCAAAAATAAGTGAGATATTTTTTAAACACTCATTTACAAAATATATATATATATATATATATTTTATGGTATATGTACACGAAAATATAAGTATTTTAAAAAAATATATATTAGTATTATATGAGACAATAGCAATACTAATAATTATTTTTAAAAAGAGTCATTATAAACTAATAATTGACTAAAAATTAAGTGGTGTGTCAGACGACATCGATTTGCATTATACCGAAACAACCTATTTTCATAAATATTTTTCTTCCAACCTAATTTTATAATTAATTATTTTTAATATTATTTTTTATAACAAAGGGGTTGAAAGTTGATGTTCTAAACTTTCATTTTCTTTTTCTTCACACACGATTTCCGCTCTAAACTATATACCTTTTTTCATTTTAGTATTTAATTTTTTTCCCTATTTTATTACCTAAATTTTCTCTGTTATCCTTTAACGGACGTACTGTTGACTGACGATGTCAACATTGACCTGCATTGACTGAAAAATTATAAAAACATGTACGAATTATTTAAAACTGTAAAAATATTTTAAAATTATGAAAAATTATTAGAAAGTATAAAAATATGGATTTTTCCCAGCATTTTAAATAATTTTACAATTTTAAGAATCTTTTAAGTCTTTCTTAATTTTCACGATTTTTGTAATAAATTTTAAATTTTTATAACTTTTAATAATTTTTATCCGATCAAAGTAGATCAACAATCAATAGCTAATACATGATACGTTTTGATTGGTTGAAGGTTTTTAAACACTATTAGCTTTAGAGGCAAAAAATATAACGAAACAATAATTTAAGTACCAAAATGAAAAAAAAGTTTAAATATAAATTTAAAAACAAATAAATTTCAAGAGCCAAATCCTAAATAAAACTTTTTGGAAAGAAATTTTAGTGTACTACTAATAATATATAATTTTACACACTCAACTGGATGCATTTTAAAAAAAAATTACAGGATATTGACAGAATCCTGTGTTAATGTATTCCCTGATTACGTCTTTCTCAAAAAATTCAGGTTTTCTGGCTGGTTGCATGGCCTCTCTTCTTCTAGCCCTTATAATGATCATTCGGCTCCGTAGAATCATGGATAGTAGAGGGAGGACTATATATATGGAAACCATGTTTCCCCTTTATAGGTACTTACAACTCTTTCTTCTTATCAAAATACATACATGTTAAAAACAAATACTTGAAGAAATTAACAAGTTTTGATTATCCGGGTTACAGTTTGTTCGGATTCATTGTTCTACACATGCTGATGTATGCAATCGACATTTTCTACTGGAGAAAGTACCGAGTGAATTACGCCTTCATATTCGGTTTCAAGCCGGGAACCGAATTAGGCTACCGAGAAGTTCTTCTTCTGAGCTTCGGCCTTGGAACATTAGCATTAGCTGCTGTGCTCTGCAACCTTGACATGGAGATGGATCCCAAAACAAAAGACTATAAAGCTTTCACCGAGCTTCTTCCCCTACTCTTGGTCCTGGTAATTAAAAAAAAAAATCACTCGATAATCAATATATATACACTCAACATTTTGGTCCCATTGATCATCAAGCAACACCGTATGTTTTTGCAGGTTCTACTTATCATCCTGTTCCTGCCATTCAAAATCTTGTATCGAACGAATCGTTTCTTCTTCCTTACATGCTTGTTTCACAGTATCTGCGCTCCACTATACAAGGTCACACTGCCTGATTTCTTCTTAGCTGATCAATTAACTAGCCAGGTACAAGCCATTAGGAGCTTGGAGTTCTATGTTTGCTACTACGGATGGGGAGATTTTAAACACAGGGAAAACAAGTGCAGAGACAGTAATGTGTTTGCGACTTTCTACTTCATCGTGGCGGTGCTTCCCTACATGGCTCGCCTTCTCCAGTGCCTACGCCGCCTGTTCGAGGAGAGAGATCCGGTCCAAGGATACAATGGACTCAAATATTTCCTCACCATCGTAGCCGTTTGCCTGAGAACGGCTTACTACGTTAACACGGGGATTGGATGGAGAGTAATAGTTGGGATAGTGTCGGCCATTGCAGCAATATTTTGTACGTACTGGGACTTCGTGTATGACTGGGGACTACTAAACCGACAATCCAAGAACCCTTGGTTGAGAGACAAACTCCTTGTTCCTCACAAGTATATATATTTTGGAGCCATGGTGAGTTTATCCGAGTTAACATACATTAGTTTGTCTGAGTAACATAGGATATGGTCATCATCCCACCACGAATAGCTAATCAGCTCCTCACAAATTACTTGAATTTCAGGGTTTGAATGTGGTGCTGAGATTTGCGTGGCTCCAAACTGTGTTGAATTTCAAGTTTGATTTGCATCGAGAAACGCTGGCTACTCTTGTCGCCAGTCTTGAGATCATTCGTCGTGGCGTATGGAATTTCTTCAGGTAATCCATACTATATAATGCTCGTATTATGATTGTGTAACTCTACTATGCTGAAATTAAGAGTTCAGTCCCCATAATTTAGCATAATTTCACCCTCCAACTCTCATAATAATAATATTATTATAAACACAATTATCAATTTCAGTTAAAAGGAGGGAGATCTGGAGCCCTTGTATTATGAGTTAGATTGCATTTTATCCATTTATCAAAAGAAATAAGCAAATTGATCCACATACATTGGTTTGAAGAGCAAATTGGTCATTCAATTAAAAATTTCATCTATTTCTGCTATTAAAAATTAGTCTTTGTATATTAGCATGAGATACATGTGGCACGTTGCATGCCATTGTCTTATTATTTCGTCAACCACATCATTTTTTAACAGTACAAATGAATAAAATTTATAATAGAAATGATTAATTTACCCTTTAATATAATATAAGGGACTAATTTGCTCAATTTTTGTGTTGAGGGGGCAAATTGCAATCTAATTCTTTGTACGGAAACTTTCATAATACTTTTACCAAGAAAGATCAAATTATGTCAACTTGAAATTTAAATTATTGCATAGTAAATATACCAAAATAAAAATCTGAGCCATATATATCCATTTAAAAGTAGTTCAATTAATCTTTTATGACGCTTCCTTTATACGAATTCTACTGCATCAGGTTGGAAAATGAGCATTTGAACAATGTTGGGAAGTACCGAGCATTCAAGTCCGTACCGTTGCCGTTCAATTATGACGAGGACGATGACAAAGATGATTGAGTTTGTTTTGCTCACCATCTCGGCCGTGACACTGCATAGATGGGCCTCGGCTTTAATCTGCTATTCATTAAACTAAAAACCCAATGAAGGCAAGATTTGGATGATTTGACACAGACTTGGGGGCATTGCCTGAACTGGATTGTATGATCAAGAAAGTATGATGTTTTATTAGAGCTAATGGTTTGGCTAATTCTTTGTTTTTTTTTTTTTTGTTTTGGTTTGTTTCAAAATCCATGGCTAACATGGAAAATATATACTAATAGTAATAAGTGGTTTATGAAGAATGACATTTGTAAATGAGGTCAATTTAATGAAGCACACCATAAATATAACCTTATTTAAAGATACTACACTTTATCTATATTTATATTAATTGTCATTCCACTGATTTCCAGCACTTAATTGTTGACACATACAATATGTGCTAATATAATTATTACTTATGTTGATATCACGTATTTATAGTATAATTTCCATTTTGTTTTATTACTTAATGGCAAAATTACACTTTAAATACCTTAATTTTTAGTTCTAAATATCAATATATTCTAAAACTTATTTTTACATAAAATAATTAATTGCTTCTATGCCATTTTTCTTTTATGATCAAATTGCATTTTAGTCATCATACTGTTAAAAAAATACAATTTAATCTTCACTAGAAGCGTTTATAGGCTGGGTTGGGTTTAGGTTAAGCTTAAACATTATATTAACACACTTTATACTTGTTCAAGTTTAACTTGGCCCAGATATGACATAAAATTTTGACCAAGCCTATCTATATTTGTAAATGGCTAACTAAACTCATTTTAGTTTCACGCATTTTTTTAAATTTTAAAAATACTTATATTATCTTTAATTTCATATTTAATAAGTTTATATATTTTTCATTTATTAATATATATATATATATATATATATATATATATATATAGGCATGCTAATTTTTTTAAAATATTTATATTATAGTATTATATTGTAGATTAAAGTTTTGTATTATAAATTACACAATATATAAAAAATAACATATGCAATATATTTAACATAGAAAATGAATCGGTTAGGCCTTCAATGTTCGATCCCAAGCTCATCCATATTTTAAATAGGCCTAATTTTTTATCAAATCTCATTTTCCGAGTCTTATATTTTTATCCGAGTTCATCCAAATTTCAGACGGACCTTTGGACTTGGACGAATAACCCGACTCGTGAATAGATGTAGGCCCAATTTAACATTACTTCTTAGAAGCACTTTTGAGACAAAAAACACTTTTGAGATAAAAAATATTGCTAAATAATATACTTTTGAGCTTTTCAAAAGTGCTTTTAGGACAAAAAAATATTTTTTAAAAATACTTTTTTTTTGCCAAAAGTAGAAGTAGAAAATTTAGTTTTTACTTTAAAGTATTTTTTAACCTAAAAGTACTTTTGAAAAGCAATGCTAAACTAGTCCTTAGTCCTTACCAATAATTCACTTTTCATATTTCCCCTTCCTGATGCCTAATTTATTACTGACTTGGAAATTTTTGGATAGTTGTCACCTTAACTCTCATCTATCTTTTAAGGCAAAAAGAAAAGGGATAAATTAAAAAAGTTAAGATTTAAGTGACAACAGGCAAAACTTGAGCTCCAAGATGCAATGTCTGGGTTTTTGTAAGCTCAAGTTTTCTTTTGCTTAGGCATATAAATTTTTATATATTAACTTTATTTTTTAATATCTCATCATTAATTATAAATTAGTTACTAGAGAATTTACACATATTCGACTCATACTTTATTTAATAATTGAAGCCCAATGGGCCTTAACCAAATTAGATCACTTTTAATTTGAACTAACATTATATGATAGTAAATAATAACATGTAATTTTCTTATTATATATATGATGCTCATATTTTCCAACAATCTCCCACTTGGACCACATGTATACTAATTACTTATAATTGCATGTCATTATATAACTTTATGAGCGCAGTACTTTACTATCAAATCCAAAATGTATTTCAAGCAATCTCATCCAATAATTATATTAACATAAAACCAAGTCAACTTTCATTACATATATATAGCTAAATCCATCCTTGATCACATATATTAGCAACCAAATGGCATAGATTAAGTATGGATGTGTAGCATAGAAATTACATGCAATGTGATTAAACATGTCTATTTCCATCTGACCCTCTTTAACCTTTCCAAAATCAAAGTGTGAATAAACCAAATAAACGTTATTTTTGCAAAAAATAACCTTAATATTCGTAAACTGAAATAACTGAAATTGTGTCTATAATAGAAAATCATTTAAATTACAAACTCCTATTAAAATTGAATATCTAGAAATGACATTACACCCATATGAGTAATGTGCTTATAAAAACCTTGGATGGTAGTCCCTTAGTAAGCGACTCCACAATTATGAAGTTTATCCCAATATGCTTTATAGATACCTGACCACCCTAAACTCTTACTTTAACAACCAAAAATTTGAAATCTATGTGTTTTGACTTTGATGTGCTCCCATTGTTATTAGAATAATTGACTGCAATTTTTTGTCACAATTTGCACTTTAGTGACAATTTTGCATCCATATTCCATAAAAATCGAAGTATGTATACATGACAATCTCTAACTTATTAGACTTTTGATATGTGAGCATTTAATGTTTTGTTTTCTAAAGATAATGTATAAATTTTTTGGTTGTTTTCCAATGATCCATACCTGAATTGTTCAAATATTTGCACAATATCCCAAAAATGTACGCAATATCCAAACGTATACAAAACCAAAACATACATTAGACTTCCCACTATTGAAATGTAATGAATCTTATGCATTTTTCTAATATCAAATTATTCTTGATTTAACTTATTACTGGCAAGCAGTATATCATTAACATTGCCACATCCTGAAAATCGAGTTAGAATAAATTAGGTAAGTGAAACCAATAGTGGTCACGCCCTATATTAAATTACAGTTGAGAAAATTATGACAAATAATTTAATTTGGTTCAGTGGTTATGTGATATGTATGTATATGAGAGGTTCTAAGCTCAAATCTTAGCTCTTGGAAGTTTGTTCAATTTTTTTAGCTAAATTCCTATCCCTAATGTTTTGACTTAAATTTTATTTCTGTGCAAGTTATGACAAAATGAGTGTAACACCCCTAACTCGTAACCTGTAACACCCCTAACTCGTGACCGTCGCCGGTGTCGGACACGAGGGGTTAACGGCCAAATCCTCTCAAGGTACCAACCAATTTGACATTACCAGTCAGGCTGGAAAACTGCGTCACCGTCTCCTTAAAAATCATATCTCGAGTTTCAAAACTCAGAAACTGGTTTCGTAAATTTTCCCTGAATTTAGACTCACATACCCATCCATGGATTTATTTCTAGAATTTTTGGTCGGGCCAATGGGTACAGTTTATTAGTTAAAGTCACCCATGTTACAGGGATCGACTGCTCTGACCTTCGCGCGTTACAACTTGAATATCTCTCTGTACAGGGCTTTAATGCTGGTGCCGTTTGTTTCTAATGAAACTAGACTCAAAATGGAATCTGTACATATAAGGCATGACTCCTAATTCTTTCTGGATAATTTATGGTAAATTTTCAAAGTCACGACAGGGGACCCAGAAACCGTTCTGGCCCTGTCTCACGAGAACTTTAATATTTCTCAGTATACTGCTCATATGGTCGTTTCGTTTCGTCCATATAAAAATAGATTCATCAAGGTTCAATTTCATAATTTACTCACTATTTAATTCTACTTATACTATTTTTAGTGATTTTTCAATCTCATCTCACTGCTGCTGTCTGCAACAGTTACTGCAGTAGACTATGCCAATTTCATGAATCTTTCCTTGGCCTTAATCATCCATCATACATGACACAAATTATGGCCACCTTATCAAAATTAGAGTTTCTAAGACTCGTGGCTATAGGTTCTAGCATCCCACTCGACGACCAAATAGGCCATTTTCACATGGCTTAAAGTTTACAACCCACAATTCGACAAAATATAATAGCCTATACATGCCAAATGTTCTTCAACAACGAAAACAATACCACAAGATTTCAGCCGGTGTGATGACTTCAACGACGGTCCCGATCACGCAAACAATACGAGTCCGAGAGACCTAAAATGGGTGACAAGAAAAACACCGAGTGAGTTTACAACTCAGTAAGTCATAAGCATTCATCAATCCACCGATAAAGTTACTACAACATGTACAACAAAGCGAGGCTAGGTACTCATCCATATCGAATCTATACCATAGTACCTCGGACCTTTCGGTCCAATCTCGTACCAAGTCATACATCCACATTTCATATTCTACACAACAAGATAATTGAAGCATTTTACACATTAACTCATTTTCCAGCACAACCATACAATTTCAATCATCACATAGATTTAAGGCTTACCAAATTCAACCCCAAGCATGAGCGTATTCTCTATTCGTCATGAGCTCGAGGTACTTACCGATCCGCTGTCCATACTCAATTCAATGGAGACACACCTCCATATATATAGAGTACGCACACACAGTGCTTACCACTCGATTTCGCACACTTAGTGCCACATAATTTAAGCCCGCACACAGTGCCATACCCTTGAGCTCGCACACCCAGTGCCGTATTTTTCCAGCTTGCACACATAGTATCGTATTTTTCCAGCATGCACACTTAGTGCCTTATATTTCCAGCATGCACACTTAGTGCCATATATTTCCAGCACGCACACTTAGTGCCAATCTCATCACCATACACACGTATTGCCCGCACACATAGTGCCGAAAGCAAACTTTCTACACATTCCACTATTTCTTTTACATTCAACAATTATCCTCACTCCATACACATAGAATTTCATTTATACATATATAGCATTCCATTAAACACAATTGCATAGATTTTCCAATCATTTAAGCAATATCAAACATATGTGCTTAATGACTTACTTTGTTTGGGGTAGAACGGTTCCAAATCGGCTACTCGTTTGCTTTCTCCTTTCCTTTATCCAATCTAGTTCCCTTTGCTCTTGAGCTAAATCAAACAATTTACCTCTCCATCAAACACAAACATACGGCATTCACATGCATTATTATGGTTATTGCGAATACTTAACACAACTAAGCTGAAAATTTACTCAATCTCATCTTAATTTATTGCTACTTATTTATCAAAGTTTCCAATACAAGGTATTTAACACCTATGCCCATTTATACCCCATATGGCGAATGCTTCATTCCTTACCCAATTAACTATCCAACAATTTTTCAGCCTCATTACCACCCTTTTCATGTCTAATTGTTTAAATACTCTCAAGCTCATTCACAAGTACTATTATACATCTCATTAAGCATTAATCATTTTGCAACATAAATTCTATAGCATGGCCGAATACTCATGCACACACACATAACAACAAGAACTCAATGGCACAAAATTTCCTTTTGTTAAACATTCGAACTCACTCATCTCCATGCTTTCATCACAACAACATCAAAACACTCACCAAGGAAGACAACATGCATGGCGAATACTCATGCACACACACACATAACAACAAGAACTCAATGGCACAAAATTTCCTTTTGTTAAACATTCGAACTCACTCATCTCCATGCTTTCATCACAACAACATCAAAACACTCACCAAGGAAAACAACATGCATGGCGAAATTTAACTCACCTAACAACTTAGTTTCGATTTGAGATTCAAGGAAAATTTTGAACCAATCCTCCAAATCATGCATGCATTTTCAAGAGTGGCATAAAACATACCTTCTTGTATCAAAACACCTTAGTCTAGTAAGCTCCCATGGCTGATTTTCTCAAGCTTTTTCCCCCCTTTCTTCTTAGTATATTTGGCCAAGCAAGGAGAAAATGAGAGAATGAACACTTTTTTTTTTTCTTTTGTT
Source organism: Gossypium arboreum (assembly GCF_025698485.1). Lineage (NCBI taxonomy): Eukaryota > Viridiplantae > Streptophyta > Magnoliopsida > Malvales > Malvaceae > Gossypium > Gossypium arboreum. The sequence continues at coordinate 42,587,875 of NC_069074.1, read as the reverse complement.
TTCATCATATCCCTATTTTTTTTCAATTTCATTTCTTTATTCTTTCAAGCATAATCCATTAGCTAAACATGTTTGAAACATGTTTTCCCTTGCCTATCACTCTTGACATGGCCGGCCACTACCCTTAGGAATGGGCTATTTGACATGCAAGTCCATTTATTTTACTTCATCCTTTTTATTAATCTCCTAAAATTAGCCACATCTATTTAAATCCTTTCACATGAGTCCTTTTTCTTTCAATTCATAATCAAATTAACTAAATCAAAGAATTCAAAATTCACACATGCATTTTCACATATTCTAGACAATAAATATTACGTTCGAACATGTCGGTGACTCGGTTTAGCGGTCCCGAAACCACTTCCCGACTATGGTCAATTTTGGGATGTCACAACTCTCCCCCACTTAAGAAATTTTCGTCCCCGAAAATCTTACCAGTGAATAGGCTCGGGTATCGCTCTTTCATAGAGTCCTCAAGCTCCCAAGTGGCTTCTTCCATTCCGTGTTTATGCCACAACACCTTCACTAACGGTATTTTCCTATTGCGCAACTCTTTTACTTCACGCCTCATAATGCGAACCGGTTCCTCTTCATAGCTCAAATTAGGCTGAATCTCAATCTCAGATGGAGCAATTACGTGCGATGGATCAGACCTATATCGTCGAAGCATCGAGACATGAAAAACATTGTGAATCTTTTCGAGCTCAGGGGGCAAAATCAAACGATACGCGACTGGACTGACTCGTTCGGATATCTCATATGGCCCGATGAACCTCGGGCTCAATTTGCCCCTACGGCCGAATCTGAGTATCTTCTTCCAAGGCGAAACTTTAAGAAACACTTTATCTCCCACTTGATACTCAATGTCTTTTCGTTTTAGATCCGCGTACGACTTCTGACGATCGGAGGCTATCTTCAGATTTTCACGGATTACTTTTACTTTCATTCAAACATCTTTAATCAAATCTACTCCAAAATTTTGTTCTCACCGAGCTCGGTCCAAAACAATGGTGTACGACATTTACGCCCGTACAAGGCCTCGTAAGGCGCCATCTTAATACTTGATTGAAAACTATTGTTATAAGCGAATTCAATCAAAGGCAAATATCTTTCCCATGAACCACTAAACTCAAGGATGCAACATCTCAACATATCCTCCAGGATTTGAATTATCCGTTCGGATTGACCATCGGTTTGGGGATGAAAAGCAGTGCTAAAATGCAGCTTGGTACCCAAAGCCTCTTGCAACTTCTTCCAAAATCGCGAGGTAAATCTCGGATCTCTATCCGACACGATGGAAATAGGCACCCGTGTAGTCTCACAATGAGAAAGCGTACAATTCGGCTAGTTTGTCCATTGAAAAATCCGACGTCACGGGGACAAAGTGAGCCGACTTAGTCAATCTATCTACAACGATCCAAATCGCATCCTTCTTACTTGCTGACAATGGCAGTCCGGATACAAAGTCCATTGTGACTCGATCCCATTTCCACTCGGGTATCGTGATCGGCTGAAGTAATCCCGATGGCACTTGATGTTCCGCTTTCACTTGTTGACATATTAAACATTTCGAAACAAAATCAGAGATGTCTCATTTCATACCATGCCACCAAAACCGACGTTTCAAATCGTTGTACATCTTCATACTCCCCGGGTGGATTGCCATTCGGCTACAATGGGCTTCATTTAGAATTATCGAAATAAGTTCCGAATTCTTTGGAACACACAGACGACTTCTGAACCTCAAACAATCGTCATCATCAATTTGAAACTTTGATTCCTTGTTCAGAACACACTCAGCCCGTTTTGCAAGCAACTCCTCATCAACTTTCTGAGCTTCCCGAATTTGATGAGCCAACAATGGTTTGGCCTTTAATTCGGCTACTAACACATTGTCGGGTAAGATAGACAAGTGTACATTCATTGCTCGTAAAGCAAACAGTGATTTTCGACTTAAGGCATCCGCAACCACATTAGCCTTTCCCGGGTGATAATCAATGACGAGTTCATAATCTTTTAACAACTCGAGCCATCGTCTTTGTCGCAGATTTAAGTCTCTCTGAGTCATCAAATATTTGAGACTTTTGTGATCCGAATACACATGGCACTTCTCACCAAATAAGTAATGTCGCCATATCTTTAAGGCGAATACGATGGCAGCCAATTCGAGATCATGGGTTGGATAATTTTTCTCATGTGGCTTTAATTGTCTCGACGATAGGCCACAACTCGATCTTCTTGCATCAATACGCAACCTAACCCAAGTAGGGAGGCATCACTATAGATGACAAACTCTTTGCCGATTCGGTTGTACTAGAACTGGAGCTTTCGTCAAATGGGTTTTCAATTGGTGAAACTTTTTCGACACTTTTCCGTCCATTCAAATTTGACATCTTTCTGAAGCAGTTTTGTCATGGGTGTGGCTATCATCGAGAATCCTTTTACAAACCGTCGGTAGTAACCGGCAAGCCCCAAAAAGCTCCTAACTTCGGTAACATTCCTTGGAGGTTTCCAATTGACTATGGCGAAATTTTGTTCGGGTCCACCGACACCGATCACGGACACCACGTGCCCCAAAAGCTAACCTCTTTCAACCAAAATTCACATTTACTGAACTTTGCGTATAACTGCTTATCTCGTAAGATTTGCAACACTAGCCTTAGGTGTTCAGCATGTTCAGTTTCATCTCTCGAATAGACCAAAATGTCATCGATAAATACAACTACGAACCGATCCAAGTATGGCTCGAAAGTTCTATTCATTAAATCCATAAACACCGAGGGCATTAGTGAGCCCAAACGGCATCACCAAGAATTCAGTAGTGACCGTACCTTGTTCTAAAAGCGGTTTTGGGTATGTCCGATTCTCGGACCCTCAACCGATAGTATCCCGACCTCAAATCTATCTTTGAAAACACCGAGGCTCCCTTTAATTGATCAAACAAATCGTCAATTCGTGGCAACGGATATTTATTCTTTATCGTCACTTTATTGAGTTGACGGTAGTCGATGCACAACCTCATGCTTCCGTCCTTCTTTTCACAAACAATCTTGGTGCGCCCATGGAGAAAAAACTCGGTCGAGCGAAACCTCTATCCGTAAATTCTTGCAATTGAACCTTCAATTCCTTTAACTCCGTTAATGCCATACGACACGGAGCTATTGAGATCGGCGTAGTGCCGGTACAACCGATGCGAATTCCACTTCTCGAACCGGTGGCAATCCGGTAACTCCTCCGGAAAAACATCTGAATACTCACAAACCACGATACCGATTCGAGTTTCTTTTCCGTCTCTTTACTTCCCAACACATACGCAAGGTATGTTTCACACCCTTTTCACATATCTCCGAGCGGTCATAGAAGATATTATCGCGGCACTCCTTTTAAATCGAGACTCGAATCGGACTACCTCATTATTTGCACTCCTCAAATCAATGGTTTTCCTTTTGCGATCCGCCATTGCATCATGTACGGTCACCAATCCATACCAAGAATAACATCGAATTCATCAAATGGTAGAAGCATCGGATCGGTAGGAAAACAGATTCTCGAATTATTAGGGGCATCTCTTGCACACTTTATCAACGAGTACGTATTGACCCAAAGGGTTTGACACTCGAATTACGAACTCGAGAGACTCAACGGTGTAGAGTCTTCTTGGATGCTAAAGTTTCACATACATATGAATGAGTAGAGCGGGTCAATCAATGCAATCACACTAGTATCAAAGAGAGTAAAAGTACCGGTGATAACGTCAGGAGGATGCCTCCTCTCGTATGCGGATGGCATATGCTCTAGCAGAGCTCGGGTCTCGGATCGAACAGCCAGTATCGGTGGCTCCCTCCGATTACCACCCCTACCTCCCGAAACCCTGGGGTCTACCTCTAGCTGTCGCCCACTAGATCTCGCACCTTGCATCTTATTCTTCTCATCTAGCTCGTGCAATCCCTAATGAAGTGGTCCTTGAACCACATCCGTAATGAGCCGGTTAACAGACTTACCCCAACATTCACCTAGGTGTCGTCTTCCACATTGGGGACATTCAGGTCTCTCTTGACGATTATTGCCCACACTAGCTACCGATGTAGCTCGGGAGTCCGTCAATGGTCGGGCTCTAATGGAAATTCCGCGATCGCCTCGACTTCTGGTGTCCTCCCGAACCTCTTTACTGATTGAGAACGGAGCTTTACTCGTTGATCTTTTACGGTAATCTCTTGCTTCAAATTCAGCCTTCTTCTTCTCCTTCCCAAGTTCTTCCGCCTTGCGAGCTCGTTCGACTAATGTCACGAACTCCTTTATCTCCAAAATTCCCACTAGTAACTTTAACTCTTCATTCAATCCTTCTTCAAATCTTTTGCACATAGCAACCTCATCAGCCACACACTCCGAGCATACCGACTAAGTCTTACGAACTCATATTCAGATTCGAGATCGGTCATACGGCCTTGCTTGAGTTCCGGGAACTCCTTACGCTTCGATCGATGAACCGTTGACTAATATATTTCTTCCGAAATTCGTTTGAAAGAAATCCCAAGTAACTTGTTCCTTTGGGACTATGGAAATCAAGGTCCTCCACCAATAGTAGGTCGAGTCTCGTAACAAAGATATAGCACACTTAAGACATTCATCGGTGTGCATGACAGTTCATCAAACACTCTAATGGTGTTATCAAGCGAACTCGGCCTTTCGACATCGTCGGTAACTATGGCCTTAAACTCCTCGCCCCACGCTTCCTAATCAAGTCCACGGTGGTTTACTCAGCCTCATAGGATCAAGAATGGCGATGGCATTACGGGCTCTTGGGGTGGATTATTTAAATTCGGAATGGTTGGACAGCCGGATTGGTTCGGGCATATTGCGCGACCCACTCATTCATCATGGTGAAGAAGGCTTGTTTCGCCCTTCATTTTGATTATTCGCGGATGACCGAGGCTCAACAGGCGGTGTCCCTTGCAGGAGCAGCCGCTACACTTTCAACGTCATCCGCCAAGGGTCTCTCTATCCCGGTTCCATCGCTAATCAAAACAAAAATTTCAACCGTCAGAAGTCATCACATTATTAGGCACTAACAATTTGGCATGTATAGCTAGACTCACACGCTCTATGGTAGTCCTAGAACCGACTAAACTATAGCTCTGATACCAATAAAATTGTAACACCCCTAACTCGTGACCGTCGCGATTGTCGGACACGAGGGTTAACGCCAAATCCTCTCAAGGTACCAACCAATTTGACATTACCAGTCAGGCTGGAAAACTGCATCACCGTCGCCTTAAAAATCATATCTCGAGTTTCAAAACTCAGAAACTGGTTTCGTAAATTTTCCCTGAATTTAGACTCACATACCCATCCATGGATTTATTTCTAGAATTTTTGGTCAGGCCAATTGGTACAGTTTATTAGTTAAAGTCACCCATGTTACAGGGATCGACTGCTCTGACCTTCGCGCGTTACAACTTGAATATCTCTCTGTACAGGGATTTAATACTGGTGCCGTTTGTTTCTCATGAAACTAGACTCAAAATTTAATCTGTACATATAAGGCATGACTCCTAATTCTTTCTGGATAATTTATGGTAAATTTTCAAAGTCGCGACAGGGGACCCAGAAACCGTTCTGGCCCTGTCTCACGAGAACTTTAATATTTCTCAGTATACTGCTCATATGGTCGTTTCGTTTCGTCCATATAAAAATAGATTCATCAAGGTTCAATTTCATAATTTACTCACTATTTAATTCTACTTATACTATTTTTAGTGATTTTTCAATCTCATCTCACTGCTGCTGTCCGCAACAGTTACTGCAGAGACTATGCCAATTTCATGAATCTTTCCTTGGCCTTAATCATCCATCATACATGACACAAATTATGGCCACCTTATCAAAATTAGAGTTTCTAAGACTCGTGGCTATAGGTTCTAGCATCCCACTCGACAACCACATAGGCCATTTTCACATGGCTTAAAGTTTACAACCCACAATTCGACAAAATATAATAGCCTATACATGCCAAATGTTCTTCAACAACGAAAACAATACCACAAGATTTCAGCCGGTGTGATGACTTCAACGACGGTCCCGATCACGCAAACAATACGAGTCCGAGAGACCTAAAATGGGTGACAAGAAAAACACCGAGTGAGTTTACAACTCAGTAAGTCATAAGCATTCATCAATCCACTGATAAAGTTACTACAACATGTACAACAAACGAGGCTAGGTACTCATCCATATCGAATCTATACCATAGTACCTCGGACCTTTCGGTCCAATCTCGTACCAAGTCATACATCCACATTTCATATTCTACACAACAAGATAATTGAAGCATTTTTACACATTAACTCATTTTCCAGCACAACCATACAATTTCAATCATCACATAGATTTAAGGCTTACCAAATTCAACCCCAAGCATGAACGTATTCTCTATTCGTCATGAGCTCGAGGTACTTACCCGATCCGCTGTCCATACTCAATTCAATGGAGACACACCCTCCATATATATAGAGTACGCACACACAGTGCTTACCACTCAATTTCGCACACTTAGTGCCACGCAATTTAAGCCCGCACACACAGTGCCATACCCTTCGAGCTCGCACACCCAGTGCCGTATTTTTCCAGCTTGCACACATAGTATCGTATTTTTCCAGCATGCACACTTAGTGCCTTATATTTCCAGCACGCACACTTAGTGCCATATATTTCCAACACGCACACTTAGTGCCAATCTCGTCACCATACACACGTATTGTTCAAGACACATAGTGCCGAAAGCAAACTTTCTACACATTCCACTATTTCTTTTACATTCAACAATTATCCTCACTCCATACACATAGAATTTCATTTATACATATATAGCATTCCATTAAACACAATTGCATAGATTTTCCAATCATTTAAGCAATATCAAACATATGTGCTTAATGACTTACTTTGTTTGGGGTAGAACGGTTCCAAATCGGCTACTCGTTTGCTTTCTCCTTTCCTTTGTCCAATCTAGTTCCCTTTGCTCTTGAGCTAAATCAAACAATTTACCTCTCCATCAAACACAAACATACGGCATTCACATGCATTATTATGGTTATTGCTGAATACTTAACACAACTAAGCTGAAAATTTACTCAATCTCATCTTAATTTATTGCTACTTATTTATCAAAGTTTCCAATACAAGGTATTTAACACCTATGCCCATTTATACCCCATATGGCGAATGCTTCATTCCTTACCCAATTAACCATCCAACAATTTTTCAGCCTCATTACCACCCTTTTCATGTCTAATTGTTTAAATACTCTCAAGCTCATTCACAAGTACTATTATACATCTCATTAAGCATTAATCATTTTGCAACATAAATTCTATAGCATGGCGAATACTCATGCACACACACATAACAACAAGAACTCAATGGCACAAAATTTCCTTTTGTTAAACATTCGAACTCACTCATCTCCATGCTTTCATCACAACAACATCAAAACACTCACCAAGGAAGACAACATGCATGGTCAATACTCATGCACACACACACATAACAACAAGAACTCAATGGCACAAAATTTCCTTTTGTTAAACATTCGAACTCACTCATCTCCATGCTTTCATCACAACAACATCAAAACACTCACCAAGGAAAACAACATGCATGGCGAAATTTAACTCACCTAACAACTTAGTTTCGATTTGAGATTCAAGGAAAATTTTGAACCAATCCTCCAAATCATGCATGCATTTTCAAGAGTGGCATAAAACATACCTTCTTGTATCAAAACACCTTAGTCTAGTAAGCTCCCATGGCTGATTTTCTCAAGCTTTTTCCCCCTTTCTTCTTAGTATATTCGCCAAGCAAGGAGAAAATGAGAGAATGAACACTTTTTTTTTTTTCTTTTGTTTTCATCATATCCCTATTTTTTTTTCAATTTCATTTCTTTATTCTTTCAAGCATAATCCATTAGCTAAACATGTTTGAAACATGTTTTCCTTGCCCATCACTCTTGACATGGCGGCCACTACCCTTAGGAATGGGCTATTTGACATGCAAGTCCATTTATTTTACTTCATCCTTTTATTAATCTCCTAAAATTAGCCACATCTATTTAAATCCTTTCACATGAGTCCTTTTTCTTTCAATTCACAATCAAATTAACTAAATCAAAGAATTCAAAATTCACACATGCATTTTCACATATTCTAGACAATAAATATTACGTTCGAACATGTCGGTGACTCGGTTTAGCGGTCCCGAAACCACTTCCCGACTATGTTCAATTTTGGGATGTCACAACTCTCCCCCACTTAAGAAATTTTCATCCCCGAAAATCTTACCGGTGAAGTCGCTGAATTAGGGTTATGAAGTATTACCGTATAATCAGAACATTTAACATACATTTCATATATATAGCCATAAACATATTATAACCCAATCATTCACATGCATATCATCCCTAGATTGAGTATTCGAGGCCCTAAAAATACCTTAGAAATAATTCAGGACCAATTTGAAATCATTTGGAAAGTTTAAGAAAAAGTTACAAAATTTTGACTACCGAGGTCACACGGTCATGTGCCTCATACGGCTGAGACATACGCCCATGTCCCAGGCTGTGTCCCAGCCTATGTCCTCACCCGTGTAATTTTCAAACTTGCCCCACACGCCTGTGTGCTAGACACACGACTGAGACACACGCTCATGTCTCAAGCCGTGTGGACTAAAATTCACCTACAAATAAGCCCTTTCAAAACCATTACAAGCAGAACCATCCAAACTATCTAAGCACACTTTAAAAAGGGACCTTAAGATACATCAAAACACAATAAAACATGCTAAAAACATATCAAAATAAACATCTTAAGTGCCTAACCAATGTGCCCTCATTGACACCACATTTAAATCATCCATCAACACCAATATACCATTCATAGATACCTTAAATAAAGTTCAAGCATTCAATAATTGAATATAGTAAATGCATGAACTATACTAATCATTCTCAACCAATTATCTACCAAAAAGGCTCAATAAATAAACTTTCCTTCATTTACTAAACAAGCATCACAAGTTTAATACCAAAATGACCAAATCATTTAAGCAAACACTAATTGAAAGCATTTACATATTAGTTCCAAACATGTATTTACAATCATCTTTAACTTATAGATCTATATTCCCTAGGACTGACTAAAAAAAATGACATTATCTTAATATTGACATCCTAAGTACATGCCAAGACTTAAAAGAAATACATCACCAACATTGATTACGGGATTTGTCATGGATGCTGAGATGTAGAACAACAGTAATACCTAACCAATGTATAAATAACTCATGATCTCAATGTATCCCACTTTCAACTATTATCCATAATTTACATTTCACAACATATAAATAATCTCATGAACTGTTATACCTTACCAAAATACATAATTCAAAAAATGGCACTTGGTGCCAAACTGTTAGACCGTGATTAAGAATTTGCGCCCAGCGCTAGTCATTTATCTCGACGAAATCATTTGTGTGCCGAGCGCTAGTCGAACGAGTTGACAAATAATTGCGCTTAGTGCTAGTCGGATTGTAACGCCCCAAAACCCGACTTGAAAGTTTTGGCTAAATTTTGAAGGTCACATTGATCACCGAAGTGATCGTAGGAAAAATAAAAAATTTACCACAGGAAAACATTATAGCATTTAAGTTGTGTAAAAAGTTTAGAAATAAAGTCTCGTTATAAAAAAAAAAAACTTCTCTCTAAAGAAAACTATCTATGAAAAGCCCAAATTAAAACTGTACCACAATTTTTATAACCGTTTACATTTCAAAACCATTTACCAAAATAGCAATCGAAAGAAGACTCTTAAACATGTTTTCTTATTGAGACTGTTCGAAGCCTCTGTGTACCGGGTCCAAGCTTCGAAAGGTACAAGTAAGTACCTGAAAAGGGAAACACTATCGGGGTGAGCTAGTCAAGCTCAGTGTGAGTTTGAGACGTGAATAATAACAAAATTACAGGAAACAGTTCGATAGCGAAACATACTTACAGAGATTCACGAAATCAGAAAGTAAACTAAGAACCAATGTCCTACTAGGACATAACAATTTAGGCACACCATGTACACACAAACACTCAGTCACAAATGTCAATCGGTCAGAAAAAATACAGATAAATAATCTATACCTATTCATTTAAACAGATGCGTATGAATGCAATCAAGTATTTAAAAAAAACCCACCCACCTAACCAAAACACCTCTCCGTCCTCCGATCACACCCCAAAAGAGTTGTTTAAGCTCATCCAACCAAACACACCACATAGGACCTCGAAAGGCCCATCCAACCCTACACACCATGTATATTGACTAAGACACTCAGATAATAATATGCAGCAAGGCTAGCGTATATGTCATATAATGCATTGCGGTAAATCACCGTATAGGCATGTTGCTGTTAAACTGCCAGATCTGAATCAGTCTTCCTTCTCTTCACAACCAACCCAAAACTTATTTTATGCAAGTTCATGTATGCTTACAACCTCACAGAATCAGTGAACACATTAATAGCCAGTCAGACAGAAATAGACATGCACATACCCAACTAATCGGGTTTAGATTCAGATATCTCACACAACAATCACAAATAACACATAAATCAGAGCCCAGATTATAGTATTAACTATCCTCAATACAACCCAAATTTATAATAATTTCACATCAAATCCTTGTATTTTTACTATTTCAATAATTTAGTCTCTAATCGGTAAATTCATCAAAATTACTTAACAAAATACTTTTAAATATCAACCAACATTTCAAATTCATCATTTAATATCTAAAATCACATAGATTCATTAATGGAAACATTCAATAACTTTAACAGTTTAAAAATCAAAGGTATGGGCTAGCTAGACCTAATTGCAACGATCTTAAATGTAACGCCCCAAAATCTTAAGAATGTGTTTGTGAAAATCTGTAGTAATTAATTTCTGTATATGTAGTTCTGTGCTCTGCTTCTGTGTTTAAGGTCTAGAGTTCGAGTAGCATTACTAAAATGGTTTTTTGTTATAGAATCAACCCACAAGCATGCATTACTCACTTAAGTTCAATTCTTTGTGAAAAGGGTAATAAGAATGAGCCTATTGGTTTATTGGTTAAGCATCTGTCTGTATTCTGTTTGGTTCCGAGTTTGAATCTCATATTATGCGTAGGGAGAATATTTTTGTTAACCGCTGGAAGTCTGGATAGAAGTTAATTGACAATCAATTAACGTTAGTTCTTTTCCATTTTTTTCTTCTCTTTCGTTTTCCCTTTCTTCCTTTATTTTATTTCTTCTTTTTTTCCTTTTTCCTTTTTCCTTTTTAATTGTCATACGGAATTCAGACTAATTGATGTTACACTATTAGCTTTCGCTGTTGGGAGGTTGTAGAGTAAGTTTTAATCTCAATTCGTTAAATCTTCAGGTTTCTTATCTTATATTTCATTGAATAAATTGAAATGGTTGTTTGAATGAGTTGCGAGAGTCTCTGATAGTCAATCGTTTGTTTTCCCTAATAGGCGGGGATATTGAGAATAGCAAACCCTATCATGTCAATTCGAGTAATCGTTGTTGATCTTCTGTAAGTATGAATTTTGTTAAAAGTTGTGTCTAAACTTTTGACATAAGTATTTTGGGAATAATTGTGCATTACTGTTGATAAATTTGATTGATTGAGTTATTGAATGGTCATTTTAGGCTCTTAAACTCCTCCACTTTGTTACTACTTTGGAATCGTCTCAGGTGCGTATCGGAAACTTTACTTTTAAAGTTTCGAATCACCAAAAGTAAAGGCTATCAATGTCACATGGCCAGGCACAAAGGTGTGTGGCTAAGCTATGTGTGCTACACGGGCGTGTAGAAGGCCTATGAACGACCCTGTAACTCACTGTTCATTATATAAAACCACATGGCCAGGGACACGGGCGTGTGCCCAGGCCGTGTAACTCACTGTTCATTGTATAAACCACACGACCAGGGACACGGGCATGTGGCCAGGCCGTGAAACTCATTATTCATAGTATAAAACCATATGGCCAGGGACATGGCTGTGTGCCCAGGCCGTGTGACTCACTTTTTGTACTTAAAATCTACATGGTCAAGGCATATGGGCGTGTTCCCAGGCCATGTGGCAGTATGCTGGATCCGAGAGCTATTTTTGAGGCCGAAAAGGTTAATTAGCTTTGGTATTGGTTTTCTCGATATATGAATGACTGGATTTGCATACATGACACTGATCTGTGAGTCACATACTTGAATGTGCATTGTAATACTACTCTGTTATTGAACTACTGTATTAATTATGTAATGTATTGGTATGACTGAACATGTGATATGGGCTACTGCATTCTTCATTAACATGTGATGGGAGATTGTGAAGAAGATGAGAGTCTATATTGAAATCGTGGTTATGCCACAATAAGTAACATTCTGATTCTGGCGCTTGTCGCTTATTGAACTAGCAGCTAAGCTGCATTTCTGTGAAAGTATTACTGAGCACTATAAAGGTGTGTAGGGATGGATAGGCATTAAATATCTATAATGATGTGATGGGGTGGCTGAATTTGGTGTGTAGTGGATGGAATAGGGACATTGCATTTGAATCTGATTTGAATTACTTTTGAATTGGAATAACATATATATGTAAAATCTCTGCTCTGAACTTAGAACGAACATGCCTCCGTGTTGAACCTAATCTCTGAACTGGATATTCTTTATAAGTTACCAATGTTGCGTTACATTCCTTTTGATGTACTGAGATCATATCTCACTTTGTTACTGTTTAAATTTTAGGTGGTAATCAGACTTGATTGGGTCGATTTCACGGAAGCTCGGTCTATTGTTAAACGATGTTCCTAGCATAATTACTACTAGTAGGAGTATTTGTCTTATGATGTTATGAATTTAGTAGAACTGTGTGTTCAAATTACTGTCGTGTTGATTATTATGTGACTTTTGGTTTACTTTGGTTGCTTTATGGTTGTGTGATCTTTGAAATGCTTGGTGTAACTCACGAACTTGGTCTGAATGTTTAGTCCGGGTTAAGGGTGTTACATTAAAAACATAAAAAATTATTAGAAACAGGGCTAAAACGGACTTATATGCATACATGGAAGCTTGGTCGAAGCTTCAAGGTCTAACAATAGTTTCTTTCTTCTTTCAATTCGATGAGGAAGACATGAAAATGATGATAATAACTTTTATCTTTATTTTAGACATGAAAATGATGATAATAACTTTTATTTTTATTTTATTTAATTTAATTATAAAATTACTATTTTAACCCTGGTTAATAATTAAATAAAACACCAAATCCATTCCCATATTAGCCCACTAACTCCTTAAATGGTTTAATTACCATTTAAGTCCCTTTTCCTTTATTCAATAAACCATTTAATCACTCAAATCAAATAGTGCTCAAATTTGACATTTTTTACGATTAGTCATTTTTAATTAATTAACTATCGAAACATTAAAATTTTTCCACAAAACTTTACAATGGCCTTTGTAACACTTCATAAATATTTATAAAAATATTTACTGCTCGTTTTATAGAAACGAGGTCCCGATACCTCATTTTGTAAAACCACTTGATTTTAGGATCTTACCACTTGAATTTAATAAATCATTTATATAACACAAATTACCTTATCAAAAACCTTTTTAAAACCATATTTGACTTGTAAATATTAAAGAATAATATTTACAAACTTACTCGTCGAATTTGTGGCCTCGAAACCACTATTTTCGACACCACTGAAAAACGAGTCGTTATAATGAGCCTGCTGGTTTGATGGTAAGGTGTTAGCTTACCTTTAGGTCTTGTGTTTGAATCTTATGTTGCGCACGTTTGGATTGTTTTTGCTTCGAATTTTGTTGGGAAGTAGAGTTCAACTTGAATTAAAAAAAATCAATTGGATAAATCTTTATTTATTTTTATTTTAATTTGTTCCTAAATCCCTATTTTCTCTCAGTCATTAACTATCCGCTTCCCTCTATTCCCTTACGTTAATTTTGTTTTCTTTTCTTCATGTTCTTCTTTTCTTTCTTTCCTTGTTTTATTTTGTTCTTTTGGTTCCTTGAGATTCTTTGCTCACATTCCTTGTTGGGTTGTGCATGCTGCCGTTTTATGTTTCTTTTTTTTTTTGTGCTCAATAACCACTCTTTGATCGTTTCAAGATGGTGTAAGTCTTGTCGAACTAATTTAGATTACTTTGCTATTAATCATTTATTGATCAAGATAGGATTATGTTTATGTATAACTGTAACACCCTATACCCGGTCTAGACGTCCAGACCAAGTCAGGAAAGTTACGTCACTTGTATTAAAATTCCTACTATCATAACACAGTCGAATGAACCATTCATGCATAACATTCGTGATAAATAATAGTTAAAACATATAATCTTCATAAATTCCATAAAACATGAATCTCTAGTGGTAATGCTTAAAAGAAAAGATAAAGTTTGACCGAGCTCTCGTGACCCGACCCTATCAAGTCTGGGAATTTCCTGATATCCGGCCAAAAACCGAATGAGTTGTGAACTCAGTGCGTAACTGAAGTTAGGTTGTTCAGTGATATTCATTTATAAATTAGTTATCTTTAGATATTTGGTTCAGTACAGTACTATTTACAATTCAGATTCAGAACAGATCAGTTATACACCGATAGACATTTATATATGCGTTTTCTTATATATATATATAGCAGATCGGATTCAAATGCAATTATTCCTAAACCCCATCCGCTACACACCATCTTCGACCATTCAATCACATCGTTATGAACTTTTAATGTCCATCAAACCCTACACAAGGTGAAGTGTCTATTTGACATGTTTATAGTAACACAACTTAGCTATTGTATCTTAATGCGTCAAGCGCAGAATCAGAATTATACACATAGTGGCTTAACCACTGATTCAGAGTAGGTTACCTCATTCTTCACAACACCCTAACCCATGCATATGTAGAGTACAGATATTCACAACACAATACAATTATATCATTCATGTGTTAGTTACAGAGTATTAGAGAGTTCCCACTCAATCCAGTTCAGATCATTCATACAATGGGAAAACACTATTAATCATAGACCACATTTAAAGCTTCAACAATGGGTTTCGGCCTCCTTATACTGCTACACGGCCATGTCCTTGCCCATGTGGCTCACATGGCTTGGGCACATGCCCATGCCCTCTGCTCGTGTGGTTTTAACCTATAAATAGAGAGTTGCACGGCTTAGACACACGATCGTGTCCTTGCCCATGTGACTCATACGGCCTGGGCACACGCTAGTGTGCTTACTCGTGTGGTCTTAAGACATAAATAGTGAGTTACACGGCCTAGGCACACGCTTGTGTCTTATACTCGTGTGAACTCTACACTATTTTGGCCACACATGGCTTGGACACATGTCCGTGTTCCTGCACGTGTGGCACCAATTTGATGAACAGTGAGTTACAAGGCCGATCACACAGTAGACCACACGCCCGTGTGGCTCACACGACCTGGTCACACGCCTGTGTGCCTGGCCGTATGGCACCGACAACCGCCATTTTTTAGCGACCAAAACTTGCAAAAATTGAGGTTTTCGATACGCATCTGAAAAGATTTCGAAGTGACAGAAATCCTAAAGATCTTCGAAGCCTAAAACAAGTATTTAGTAACACAATTTAGTCGATTAATCAACAAACTTCCCGATTACTCACTTAATACCTACGTCGAAAGTTTCGACACTAATCCTTAAGATATCCCAAACTTACTGAAACCTCAGCAGTAATCACAGAGATTATATTGTTGCAATTCCTTATCATTAATAGCCTTGCTTGCTAAGTAAAAACACACTCATTTAGAAAAGATTCTCGAACTCTAAAAAAATCCTCCGTTCTAAATAATTTACAAAATGACAAATTTCACGGAGACACTTGCATTAACAGTTACTTACCGACAGCCTTATGACCATGACTAACAACAGAAATTCTGTTAATTCCGTAACCCCTCACCACTTCTGGTTAACAATAAAAATATAGGAACGAAAAGAAGAAGAATAAAAAAAATAAAGAAAAATGGGAAGGAAGAAGAAACTATCGTTAAATTAATTCCTTAACTTGCAAGCAGATTTCTAACATATAACAAAAACATTTTCCTAACGTATACGATGGTATTCGAACTTGGAACCAGACAAAATTCAGATAGATGCTTAATTAGTGAAACAGCAGGCTCATTTTTGTCGTAATTTCACACTGAATCGAACTTAAGCGGGTTACGCATGTTCATGGGTTATTTTTAAAACTAACAAAACCTTAATGATGTGACTCAAACTCCAGACCTTAAACACAAAAGTAGGACACAGAACCACATATACAAAAATTAATTACTGCAGAATCTCACAATTAAATCCTTAAAATTTTAGGGCGTTACAATAACTCTTATTTTAATAGTGCTTAACATTATGGTGTTTTGGCTAGGCGAAAACCAATTTCCTCTAGCGGAGTAGGTCTCGATTCGAACGCTGATTTTTAAGTGGTAAGCGTTTGATTTAGGGGCTAGAACTTTGGTAAAAGTGCGCTGTTTTGGATGGGTTTTTGAGAATTAATTTGTATGGTTTGATGAATAATTGTAGGACATGTGAGTTCCAGTTGTGTGGGTTGAACAAGTCTGCTATCAGGTGTGTGTTGTAACCCTACACATCGATTAGAACTCGAAAAAACTAAAAAACAAAGGTTATTTTAAAAATTTCTCTACGTCACATGACCGTGTGATTGGCCGTGTGTCAGGTTGTGTGTGCAACATGGGCGTGTGTAATCACACGGGCAGGTTAGGTAGGCCGTGTGGGCCAATTTTTGAAATTTCACTTTGGCTCGTTTGACTCCAAAATTTGTTATTAGACCTTTCGTATGGTTTTTTTTAGCTTAAATAAGATTTGAAAATATGGAATCTACTAGTGGGATACTATAAGCAGTGTGTGTTTTTAGGTAAAAACTGTGCATTGGCTATTTATGTTTTAACTTTAGTCAAGTAGGACTAATATATGTTCTGAAACATGATTAAGTGACGATTGAAGGGTACTAAAATGCTTACTAATTTTGAATCTAAGGTAAGTGCTCTGACTTATATTTTGCGGTGTTTGATTTGTTATGTAATAATGAATATGTTGTAATCTTCACTCATGTTTGTGATATTATGGCACAATTTTGTTTATGTTAATCAAATCTCTTAATATGAGATCAACTTCTGAAATTGCCATATGTGTTTGCATGATAAGCACGCCATTGTTCTGACTTTGTTTTTTTATGACATATCATATACATGGGGTTAGGTTAATTTTGAAAGGAGGAAGTGATTATGATAGTTTTACTGCAATTTTGGCAGTTAAACCGCAATATATATTTGGCAGCTTAGCTACATCATCATGAGTGGCATACCATCACGACTCGGTGTGATTGGATGGATGTACTCATGTAGTCCTATTGGTGTGATTGGTTGGACGGAGTTGGTGTTTAGCAAGTGGGGGTTGGATTTTTTCTGATCTAATATGACATTTTGATATAACATGTGTTTTAGAAATATGATATTTTGTTTTGATAATATGTTTCTGGTGTGGTATCATTCTGATCTAATTTTTCGTATGTGTGAACATTGTAAGTAAAAGTTCTGTGTTGGTATTTACATTTGTGTTTGTTTTATTGGAATTTTGTTTTGTGGGCAGAGTCACACACTGGGCTTCTAGCTCACTCATTTGTTAATATGTTTTAAGTGAACTACAGACTTAGGATCGGACGACGTGTGGGAGCTCAGATTTGTTATTGGTTAAACATATATGTTGGTCTATGCTTTAGTTATTTTTGGACTATAATTTGTTTTTGGTTTTATTTTTATTTTTATTTTATTCATCAGTATTTGATATTTTCAAATGTAAAACTGCAAAATCACCTGAGTTAACAAAACAAATTTCAGTTTTCAAAACTAAAAATCTGAAATTTTTTTACTGCAAATTAAGAAATTTCTTAAGTGTTTTCCTGTAAATAATTAAATGGTTTTTAGCAAATGTTTGCCCTAGTTTTGGAAATGATCTGCCAACATTAGTATTTTTAAAGCATACGATTTTGAATTCAAATTCTAGGTTGAGATAAGTGATTTCAAACATAATTTTATTAACATTTGTGAGAGTTTTGTTAAATATTATGTTTTAAAAATCCACACTTAGTTTGATTGAAACAAAAGCTTTTGAACAAGTTAATTTAATTTCTCAACATCCGGTCATAACTTTTAGGCTGAGTTTAGGGTGTTACATTTAGTTGTATCAAAGTCAAGTTACAAAACTCGGGAGAATGGGGAGAAATGTAACATCCCAAAATAGGGCCTAGTCAAAATAGCAGTTTTGGGACCACAAATCTGACATCAAAATATTTAATTTATGATTACTAGGAGTCCTAGAATATAAGAATATGCATGTGTTAAAGTTTCATGAAGAAATTCTTTAAGTAAGGCGTTCAATTGGAAATTAGGGACTAAATTGAATAAATTACAAAACTTGAATTCTAGAAGCAATTTGTATGAAATTGCTTTGGGTTATGAATTAGAAGGCCTTGGAGAGTAATTTGCCCAATTTTTAAATTTTTGGACAAAAATGAGCTTGCATGGATGAAGTTTTAAAGAAAGGGCATGAGGACATTTTGGTCATTTGGCTTTTTAATGAAATAAAATGGGAAAAATCAAGCCAAAATCAGCCATTCTTCTTCTCCGCGCAGCCAAAATTCTCTTGTCACCATAGTTAGGGTTTCCAAACTTTTCAAGCTCAATAGTAAGAACTTCTAAGCCTCGTTTTTAATATTCTTTGTATTTTTAGAATCTCGGTAGCTTGTTCTCTTCATTTCTACCCATATTTCATGCTAGGGTTCATGTTTAAAAATTTACCCATGCATGAGTTGCTTGTATTTTGATGGATTATGGAGGAATATGAAAGTTGAATGTGTGTTAAACATCTTTTCCTAGGTGATTTTCATGAAAAACCCTTATAGGGACCTTTTTGCAAAAGTTGTAAAATGTGTGGTAGAATGTGATAATAATGGAAAATGTGGGCTACCATAAGAAGGAAAAGTGTTCGGCTAGGCTTGGGTAAGGTAGAAATTGCATGTGTTTCATTATACGAGCCTAGGGACTAAATCGTAAAAATATGAAAGGTTAGGGGCAAAACGGTCATTTGGATTGGGGGTAGATATTAAACTTGAAATGTATAATGTAGTGTATTAATGAGTTAATTTTGTGGATATAGACCTTGAGGAACAAATTCCGGAGGTCGATCGAGGTAAACGCAAGGTTTCAGAATAACTGAAACACAACTCCGAAACGAATACCAGGTAAGTTCGGATAACTTAAAGTAAACCCCTAATATGTATAATTGTATGATTTTTGAATGCATGATGATTGCATTTATTATTGGCGTGAAATATCATATAAATGCATATTTGATGGTAACATGTGAAAAATGTCTCGGTTGAGGTTAAAAAGGTAATTAGATGGATAACCCTGATTGACATGCGAATTGAGATCCTACATGTGTCGCAGTAAGGATTTAGCATAGACGGGTAATCCGTGATCTCAAGTATGAAAAGGATCTTGTAACACCCCAAACCCGGCCTAGACGTTATGCCCGGATCCGACGTGCCACATCGAAGCGTTCAAAACATTTTATATTGTTGATCTAGAAAAACTTACTTAGTGTTTTAAAAGATAATTTCATTGTAGGTTAAAGTGAAGGGAAGCTGTGCACCAGGTAGGAAACCGGGAAAGAGGAGGTGAGTCCATCGGACTGCTTAAGTACCAAGTTTCCTTCGGATCCAATCCTAGACATGCACACCGCCATTGGCACACCTTAACGTCATGTATATTTCCAGGAAACCAATTTGATTAAATCCTTTTTAGGAAAAGTGAATAATTTTGGAAAATATTTTCACTGCGGAAGCTTTACTTGTTGTCGTGTTATTTTGAAATCAATTACTGTTTTTGAAAACGCGCCCTAAAAGCTATTCAATTTCGACAGTTAAATATAAGTAATACCTATCTTAATAAAACATATTAAAACCATAAAAATAATTAAGCGGCCTTATTACAATTAAAGAACCCAAAACCTTAAACGTAAATAAAAAGGATGTCCAGTTCACCAGAAGAAAATCAACTTGTAGAACGTGTGGCCACTCCGAATCCCTCACAGCTCCAAGCCCACTATGGTTGGGAATTACCTGCGTGGATGAAAATAAAGGGGTGAGTTTGGGGAAACTCAGTGTCTAAATTAACCCAACCATAGCCTATATCGGTTCAAACTACAGAGAACAAAATAAGTTGGCCTTAGCCCAGAACAGAAGTCAGAATAGAGCCCATAGGCCCATAACCGAACAGAATAGATATCACATGTTTATGCAAAACCCAACCCATATCCAACGACATGCATCCCCATACCAACCTTTCACCATGTGGGGAGACTACTCGACCCACCCAACCGCTACACGCCACAGAAATATGCAAGATGGTCGCTGAGCGAAAAATGTGACAGAGTCACCAGATACAGATAATCGTGGCAGAGCCACCAGAACAGATATATGTGGCAGAGCCACCAGATCAGATAATTGTGGCATAGCCACTAGGACGCTTCCTCCATAATATAACCCATGTCCCCATGCAACACACATACAATCATGACATACATCATACACAATCAGATCATCATGCTTTTCAGTCAAAAGTAACCCTAGGGGTATAATGGTAATTTTGCACCTAGGGGTATAACAGTAATTTTCCATACATAGGGGTATTCAAGTAATTTAACTATTCTTAAGGTTTTCATGCATAACATAGCCATTTACGTACGACCAGAAACACTTACCACGTTTTCTTACCGAATTGGGCCCATTGGCCCACTATCCCAATTTAGGCCCATTAAGCCCAAAAACATCAAAATGCATGAAATCGTGCACTTTGCAACCTTATCACTTTAATTTACCATATACATCAAACTATTAATCTCACGAGCATTCGCACACTCACAAGTTCTCAAAATACCGACTTTTCGGTATTTTGGCTTTTCGGCTTTTGCCGATCTAGTCTATAAAAGGGTGTCAGTTACACACATGTTTGCAACGATATGCTGACGAGATCCACACACAAACTGCCTTCTTGCCAAAATAGGTATTAGATCCAAGGATCCAACCGAATAGTCTTCAAGGCCTTCACTGCACGCTCTCTTATTCACGCTAATGCTATTGTTGTTCGGCTTAAAAGAGTGCGCCTATCCACGATCCTAACCCGATCTACCGTACTCGTGATAAGAAACAGATTCCAACAACCCAAGTTTCGGCTTCCTCCACCACAGGTTTATAGATTTCGGCTTTTATAAATAAGTAAGAGAAGAGAAGTTCGGCTACTACAAGATTCGGCTCTTGGAGAATATGGGAGATGGTAACAATAATGGATGCGACAGAGAAGGAAGGGTATGAGTTCGATTATGAGGAAAAGAGAAGATAGAAGAAGGAAAAGGATGAGAAAAGAAGTAGTATTCGGGTATGGAGAAAATGGCACAGTGAGGGGTTTCTAGGTTCGGCTAAAAGAAAAAGAAAAGATGAGCAGATAATCCGGTTTTATGGTTGTGAAGTCGGCACAGGTGAAGTCTTCAGTTTTTAGCAAAAATAAAAGGGAAGAGAATAGAAACCTAATTTTTGGTAGAACAAACTAAATAACCTAGTCCCGAAATACAAAAGAATTCGGCAGCCCTAGACCAAATGCCGAAATTCCCAACATAAGCTGCCCTAGCCGAATGTGCACTTGCAGAGTCCCCTGTACGGCCAACTCCTACTTCATACTCAGATTCCTTGATTTTCTCCCCTTTTCAGCTCCTAAATCTTCTCCCCTTATCAGCTCCTAAATCTTCTCCCTTATCCCCTCCTTACTCAATCACCTGAGCAACTCAAACTCCTCCTGATAGTCTTTTACTTGAGTTCCATTGCTTACCCTTTCTAAACATAAAAAATAATTCCCTTAATATGCTATCATTGTGACTTGAACCTCAGCTCTCCCTAGCATCCACACACCACTTTTATAGCCTTCCCAATGGCGTCACATGCCACTTTGCCACCTGCTTTTTTGTGTTTTATTTTACCCAATTAATACTTAAAAGCCCAATTAACCAGAACCCCTTTTTCCTATGGAACTAAAATTAACTAAAGTTACTGAGTTGTAACTTAAACTTGGGTTTTCTAGAGGCCCACTAACATAATTAAACCTACGCCAAACAGACAAAACACAAAAATTTTAAATTTTCCAACATACACAGAATTCTCGAAAATTGGGGCGTTACAGATCTAGCCTGGACGGGTGTTCCTTGAATGATCGAGCCTCCCGAAGAATATGTGTGCATTATGGATTTAGTCCGGACGGGTAATCCGATATGGGATCTGAATTTAGCCTGGACTGGTAATTCAGATCGGAGCTTATTAAGGGTGTTTATCGTTATGGGGATTTAGCCTGGACTGGTAATCCCAACATCACCTTATGAGTTCATGATATGGGGGATTTAGCTTGGGCTGGTAATCCCGCCATAGGATGTGAGGTTCGCGGGAGTGCATATATGTGAAATGATCATTTGTAAGAATTGACGGATAATGGGTATTTCATCGAGATTTCCTAGAAATTCAACGGGATTAATTTGATGTATGTCAATAAGATGATGAAAGATGAGCTCATCCACATAAATTACATGATGCTTTGTTTTGTGACTAACTCGTTGATTGAGTGCATGTGATAGGGAATCATTTCACAATTGATGATTTCATGATTTAAATATGGATGTATGCTAATTGCTTGGTAAGTTTACTTTTCGGTTATTCGAGCTTACTAAGCATGAAAATGCTTACCCCTCTCTTTTTCCCTGTCTCACAGAGCTCGAGGACTTATAAGGACTGAAAGACGATTGGAGAGTCAACACACTATCAACTAGTCAAGCTTTGGTATAAAGACATTTCTATTTTGTTCAATGGCATGTATAGGATTTTTGAGTATTTTGTTATATGTGTCATCTAATTTGCCAAATGAAGGCCTGTAAAAATGTATCTATCTTTTTGTAGATGGCCATTGGATTTGGCTTAATTGAAGTAGGCCATGACCTATAAATCTATGCATATTTATACTCTTATATGGAGGGTTGCTATGATTGGCAATGAGTTACCAAAAAGAGCCAAATTTTGAATGCATTACGATAATATGGAAACCCATAAGTATAAAATGGGAAATAACCTTTCACGTATGAAACCAATGATATGAGGTTTCCATACAGCAAGCTTTATCAAGACCATCTACAAGTGTATAACTATGTTTTACTTTGAATTTGGTAACCACTAAGCCTAAGTAGTAGAAAGGGATGACTAAAGGCTTGGAAAATAGCCTATTAGGGTCCACATAATTAGACACACGGGTGTGTGTCTAGGCCGTGTGTGACACACGGCTCCCTCCCATGGGTGTGTGCTATGGCCGTGTGTCCCCTGCACTTAAAATTTTAAGTTAGTGTAGGACACAGGTAGGTCACACGGGCGTGTGCCATAGCCGCGTCCCAAAGTCAGTATTGAACACGAGCAGGCCATACGGGCATGTGACATGGCCGTGTTTAAAAGTTAGTGTTGCCCATAGACTAAGGACATGGGCGTGCCCCAAGCCACACGGGTGTGTGAGTCCATACGGCCCATCCACACCGGCGTGTGACACTTTAAGATAAGGAAAATTTTCTGAGGATCCCAAGGTTTATCAAACGTGCCCGAATTTGTCCCGCACTGCCTCTAGGTATGTTATAGGCCTTGAAGGTCTATATAAGGGGCAAGATATTCGGGGTTGAAAGGTTTTAAATTTGAGCGAAGAATTGCGACCCAAATAGTGTGTTACAAGTGTAAATCCCCGGTAATGCCTCGAACCTTATCCCGGCGTCTAATTCGGGTGAGGGGTGCTACAAGATGCTCATTTTTAAGGGTGATAATCAGGAAACTGGGGACGATGTTGTGTCTCAAGAGTTCCAAAGAGATTTACAAAAGGGTCATTGGGGCTCAATTTGTATCTGTGAGTTGAGGGCTTGTGATTGAGCGACTTCGGTTGAATGAGACCGAGTTAGCAGAAGGGATTAATCACTTAGACATCAAGGAAAAAGAAAGAAATGAGTACAAAATAAAAGGAGTTATGGTCCTGTTGACTTGAATCTACGATCTAGGAAATGGGCCAGGATAGTTAGGCCTCAGCAGGTTGGGGCAGTTGTTGAGCGTATGCTTGGTTTCTATTTGTACTTTTTGTAATGGGTATCATCTGAGCGAGTGTTTTAGTCAAATGGAAGTGTGTTTTAGATCTGAATCTGATGAGCACCGTGTCAGGGTTTGTTCATGACATTATGTTAGCCAGATGCAAGCTTTGGCTCAGAGAGGTAATTGAAGACTACTTTGTACAACTAGGCAATGAGAGGGTCGGCACAGATTTGGCAAAAATAACGGTACAATTGTGATCCATGATAGTTGTACCTTTCTTTGATGAAGTACTTAGTGGTACTTTAGTCTTTGATTGTTATTAAAATTTCTAACTTTGGGGTTGTGGAATCGTTAGTGATATTTCTTTAGAATGTTTCTTGAGATAGTCTAAGGTAGAATGGGAAGCTCGTTAGAAAATTTTCTGGAATGGAATTGAAATATTGTTTGGACTGCACTGAAATCAGAGCTGGGCAACGATAGCGTGATAGTTAGTTTGGAATGAATAATTTTACATTTTGTGGTTTAGTGAAGGATGTGACAGGGCGAAATTCTTTTAAGGAGGGGAAAGTGATCACATCCCGAAAACTAGGTTAGAAGAAATTGGGTTAGTGAAACCAATAGTGGTCACACCCTGGTTTGAATTAAAGTTGTGAAAATTATGACAAATAATTTAATTTGGTTCAGTGGTTATGTGTTCTGTATTTGTGTGTGAGGTCCTAAGTTCAAATCCTAACTCTTGGAAGTTTGTTAAATTTTTTTAGCTCAATTCCTATCGCTAGTCTTTTGACTTAAATTTTATTTCTATGCAAGTTATGACAGAATGAGTCTACTAGTTCGGTGGTAAGGTGTTGGCTTACCTTTAGGTCTTGTGTTTGAATCCTATGTTGCGCACGGTTAGATTGTTTTTTCTTAGGCTTTTGTTGGGAAGTAGAGTTCAACATGAATTCTATAAAAAAAAATTAGTTAGATAAATATTTATTTATTTTTATTTTAATTTGTTCCCAAATCCCTATTTTCTCTCTGTCATTAACCATCCAATTGCCTTTATTCCCTTACGTTAAATTTGTTTTGTTTTCTTCATATTCTTCTTTTCTTTTGTCCTTTTGGTTCTCTTGAGATTCTTTGCTCACATTCCTTGTTGGTTTGCATGTGTTTCCGTTTTATCTTCCTTTTGTTATTGTGCTCGATAGCCACCCTTTTATCGTTTCAAGGTGGTGGAAGTTCCATTGAACTAATTTCGATTACTTTGCTATTAATCGTTTCTTGGTCAAGATAGGATTACGTTAATGTATAACTATTGTTTTAGTAGTGCTTAATGTTATAATGTTCTGGTTCGGCGAATGGAGCGAAAACCAGCTTCCTCTAGCAGAGTAGATCTCGATTTGGACATTGATTTTTGAGTGGTAAGTGTTTAATTTCAATTTAGGGGATGGAACTTTGGTAATAGTATACTATTTTGGGTAAGTTTTTGTGGATTAATTTGTATGGTTTGATGAATAATTGTAGGACTCATGGGTTCCAGTTGTGTGGTTGAACAAGCCTGCTGTTCTAACCTGAAACGTTGATTAGAACTCGAAAAAACTTGAAAACAGAGGCTGTTTTTGAAACTACTCAGAGTTAGACAGTCATGTGGTTGGCCATGTGCGCTACACAGACGTGTGGTCGATCGTGTAAAGTACACGGGCTGGGCTAGTTCGGCCGTGTGGGCCATTTTTCAAAAAATTTCACCTAGGCCCATTTGACTCCATTAGACCTTTCATGGGGGTTTGTTCGACTTCAATAAGATTTGAAAATATAGATTCTGATAGTATGATATTGTAAGTAGTGTGGGTTTTTATGTAAAAACTGTCCATTAATTATTTATGTTTTAACGTTAGTAAAGTATGATTAATATATGTTCTGAAACGTGATTAAGTGACGATTGAGGAGTACTAAAATGCTTACTAATTTTGAATATAAGGTAAATGCTCTAACTTGGATTTTGCTACGTTTGATTTGTTGTGTGATAATGAATATGTTGTAATCTGACACTTATGTTTGTGATATTATGGCACGATTTTGTTTCTGTTAATCTAATCTCTTAATATGAGATAAACTTCTAAAATTGACATATGTGATTGCATGAGAAGCATGTCATTGTTCTGATTATGTTTTTATATGCTATATCACACGCATGGGGTTGGGTTATTATTGAAAGGAGGAAGTGTATTCTGGCAGTTTTATTGCAATTTTGGTGGTTAAACCGCTAGATATGTTTGGCAGCTCAGCTGCACCATTATGAGTGGCATACCACCACAACTCGGTGTGATTGGATGGAAGGAATTATGTTGTCCTATTGGTGTGTTGACTGGACAGAGTTGGTGTGTAGCAGATAGGGGTAGGATTTGTTCCAATATGATATGACATTTTGATATAACATGTGTTCTAGAAATATGATATTCTGTTTTGATAATATGTTTCTAGTCTGGTATCATTCTGATCTAATTTTTCGTATGTGTGAACATTATAAGTAAAAGTTCTACGTTGGTATTTACATTTGTGTATGTTTAATGGAAATTTTGTTTTGTAGGTTGAGTCACACACTGGGCTTCTAGCTCACTCGTTTGTTAATACATTTCAGGTGAACTATAGACTTAGGACCAGACGACTTGTAGGAGCTCGGATTGGTTACTAGTTAAACATAAATATTGGTTTATGTTTGTAACACCCCTAACCCGTATCCGTTTTCGAAATGGGGTTATGAGGTATTACCTGACAAAACACAACTTGAAATTTACATGCATTTCATTTCATACTTAATATATTATTCCCATCAAATCACTCAAGCCATTCAATTTTTAAAACCTTATAGCTAACATAATCTCTTTACAAATCATTTCATATCATATAACTAACATATATGTAGTCACATAATTCATAAACAAAAATATCAATTATATCATTTTACCACATAAGCATGTGTGCATATCCAAACTAATATAATTATTTCATTCCATTATTTCATACATGAATCATATAAATCAAACAAATCAAAACACATATCATTTTGACCATGTCATAATCGGCACAATATGCATTTTCATTCTATGATTAAGTTGGTTTATGACCTAAATGGTTAACTAACCAAGTTTAAAGCATGCCTGAACATTACCATTTCCCTATCATCAATTTGGCTAAGAAATAAACCATGAAATCAAAATCCAATTCAATTGTTTACAACCATGACATAAGCACATATATCAATACTTCTCAATTTATCTAAATTTTGCCGAAATTATCATGACATCACTTTCAACTATACATCTATTTTCAGTATAAACATATATCAATATACAAAGCCATAATATATTTATTCGTTCACTATCCTAAATATACGCATAAATAAATTCATCAATAGAACCATTAACCAAATCAAATACAACCATTTTTCAAGTATATACTCCTTTTCATTTTCACTATCATTAGCGAATAATATTATTATATTTTTCATCATATATAATTCATTACACATCAACCAAAGTACTTATTTATGGACATTAATGACCGTTGATAACTTTCATTTAAATCATATATCCAAAACTAACCAAACAAATAAATTTAATTACTTGTATACATTCAGCCTTCATTTCTAAACATACAATAAAGCCTTATAGCACATTACTAATTACAACTAATATCCATGATAAAAATGGTTATAAATTCTTCACTTATAATATCACTTTGCCGAAATAATTTAACCATATCACCATGTACATATCCAACACCTCACATACATATAATATGCGTATCATTCAACTAACATATGAAATAACCTAACTCAACTAGCATACAAATTTACCTTATAATCGAAACACATACCTAGCCTTAATAAAACAAGCCAAACATAATACATATATATATACTTTAGCTGAATCAACCAAACCACATCCAAAATCACCAACCATTTTCAATGCATATGACACATATAAACTTGACTAAAATTTCATACACTTACATAATATATTAGCCATTTTTGCATGGTTTAATATATATAGAACTTCAAACTTAACCTAATATAATCTAGCCTATACATGCCATAGGTTCAAGTTCAAACTTATAAAGTACTGAAAACAATTGATAGTGTGATAGATTTCTCTGATGATCCCTGAGCCTGTTACTAGTTCCAAAATCTATAAAACAAAGAGTAAACATACACACAGTAAGCTTTCACAGCTTAGTAAGTCATAAGAAAATATATATCTAAGAATGCATATTAACATTATATTAACAAGGTCGAATCAACCTATTCTCAATCAAGGGTACATACTCATCCTTGTAAATCATGAATCATCTCATAAATATTCACATTTTATAGTCATAAGGCCAAATATGATCAATCATATATACATAGTATTCCATTTGCATCATACATAATTTATATCACATTTCAAATAACTATCTTACCTTATTTTCATATAAGCATTTAACAAGCACATACTTGATGTAACACCCCTATCCTATAACCGTTGTCGGAATAAGAAAGGGGTATTACCAGACTTGTAACTCATGTCAGAACAGTAAAATTTTTTAACTTTTTTTTCTTGAAATAAAGATCATTCATTTAGATAAATGCTAAATACAGCTAGGGATAAAATTAAACTTCCATAAGTACACATTCAAAAGATGCCATTTTCGCATGGCTTATATACATTAACCAGAATATTATTCCGCTACTAGTTTATTCTATACATGCCATAAAATAATCCAAAACATAGCAGTACCAAACAGTGGATAGTGATAGTGTGACGAGTTGTTGACGATCCCCGAGCAAAGGCCAAATTTGATAATCTATAAAATAGAGAAACGTAACAACAGAGTAAGCTTTCAAGGCTTAGTAAGTCTTAAGTAAAACAATTAACTTTGCTGGATTAAATACATTTATAACTTACACAAAATCCAAGTGAAGTCTCGATGGGCTTAATAAGCCTACACAAGTACATAATACATACCTGGCCAACTTAATGTGCTGATCATCAGTAATTGTTGATTTATTACTAAGTCGCTTAAGATTAGGCCTTACACAAATCACGTTTTGAAACGTCAAGATATATCACCATTCGGTCAAATAGATTAAACCCTATGTATGCACATGTAATTCATCTATTTCATCCAAATTTAAGAGTATATACCCCTTCGTATTTAAAAACATCAATGCTACTTTTAGTTTAATCAGTCGAACTAAAACATAACACTATAATCACATTCGGTTTCCATATTTGGAAGCACATATTCATGTTTTCATCTTACATAAACAATTTGATAGAGTCTACTCGTTGAATATAACTTATAACCATCTCATAAGTGATTCCCCAAGTACATTTGTAATACAAACGAAATCGAGTTCACATAGCAAGTAAGTATCACTTACCATATACTTAACCTTTGTACACTTACCGTTTCCATAATTACCAATTACCAATTCAATCTTTCAATACCTCTAATCACTTAATCATATGCACTCATTTTGTGCACATACATAATTGTATATATGTATTTAGGAGCTTAGTTCTTTAGTTCATATTCACATTAATATTTCAAATAATCAAATCATGACAAGTATTAAAGTTTCGTATACGTATGTAAAGGACCAAACATATTCCTTATCACATATACATAAATGACCAAACGCAATCCATACCTTGTAGTTGCACATTCTGCCAAATACAACTCAAATTAGTAAATTTTTATGAAACTAATTAAATCCTTATCTTAAAGATATACAAATGTTCTTCGGTTTGAAATAATTCAAGGCACTTAGCCATAGCCGCTAGGTTTTAAAAAAATCAATCCATTACAGCACCAAGCCTCATGAGACTTTAAGCCCTGATATATCATCATAGTTAATTCACAAAGTTGTATACACATCAATTCACATTCGATTTTTCCAACACAGAAACACATTAATAAGGTATCACTTCATTCGAACTTATTCGTATCTCAATATAGCTAGTCTCATTTCACAAGAGCCATTAGGCCACATCACGCAGTCAGCGAGTCTTAACCCGGATACTTTCCAAATTCCATGTATATTTAATCACATGTTACCACATTTCACACAAACTATCGCCATTGTAATTCATTAACCTCATTCGAATATAAGCGTATAACATGTACCTTAACTTCATGTCATAATAGCATTCGACTTCAACACATATTTATATATACATATATATATATATATCCCTTTCAATAAACTTCCAACTAAATAAGAAAATACACACATGACTTACATTCTTCTCATGACAACTATTCGGCTAAACAACATATAAGTCACCACACCTTCAATTTATAAAACTATCAACACATATTACATATACATTGCTTACGATTATAAAATAGCCATTTGGATAACTTGCACACATTTATATTTTAGCCATTTTGGCCTCACCACCTATATATTTATCTTGTACATCAATTCAGCAATAGCTTATAAGCAACTCAATTAGTTTCATCAATGTTTACAACAAAATCACAGATTCACTACAAGCTGTTTTCTTGAGCAACAATCATTAAATTATTTGTAACTGGAGCTACGAAACTCCAAATGTAGTACCGTAAATTTTCCCCGAAAATAGACTCATATATCTTCTATCCATAAAATTTTCAGGATTTTTGGTTTGGCCAATCAAAACTAGAATTGTCTTAAAGTTTCCCCTATTTCACTATTTGACTATACTGACCACTCTTCACTACAAATCAAATTTCTCATTGTACAGATTTCAAAATATGTTCTTGTTTATTTCATTTGAAACTAGACTCATTAAGGAGTCTAAGAATATAAATTTTATCTTATAAAAATTTTTGTACTATTTATAATGATTTTCTAAAAACAGAACAGGGATTTGATTCATTCGATTAATCGTCACACACAACTTTAAATATCTCTATAGGAAATTCCTTTGCTTGCACTGTTTATTTTATAAGAAACTAGACTCATTGATCTTTGATTAAATATTTTATTCAGTCTATAATTCCAGTCCAACAATTTATGGTGATTTTCAAAATCACGCTATCGCTGTCTGTCCTAAGCAGATTATTACAATTTGCTCTTAAATTTCCAAGTCCAAACACTTAAGAACTTACCATTTGAGTTTAAAACATATCATCATATATAAGTACTTCTTATTGTCACATACAAATCATAATTTAAATATCACTTTTCTAATAACCAATCGGCTAAGGCTCATAGAAGTAACTTATTCCTTATCATTTTACTATAGGTAATTACACCAATTCATAGTCTCATCTTTACTTGTATTCCATATCATTCTTCATTATAACTAAACTTATATGCTAGAAACTTATTTGTTTCAATATGTAATTCAAGTAGAACCATTAGGTCACATTTTATTTATTATGTTCATATAAATATATATCATCGTTTATCAAATCTTAAGCTAAGTTCCATTACTCAAAGACTTACCTCAGATTTATTTGAACAACTGCGGATAGGCTACTCAATTGCTTTCTCCTTTCCCTTATCTGATTTAGATCCTCTTTGCTCATGAGCTTAATTAAAACAAATGAATTTGTTTAATTACTTATTCAACATTACTTCTTTAATAGTCACATTTTACAATCATATAACTTCAATGCATAATATGTTTATAAAATATGCCATGACTAACTTTTATGCTTATTATACCAATACCTAATTCGCATGCACAAACAAAAATTCACATTGCTTACCACGCTTTCATATACACAAATTTAACTATATATATATATAAATATATATATAGCATACCATTAACTTATAAACCCTATTCGGCCCTAACCAAACAAATTTAGCCTCCATTTAAAATTTTCATTCCAAGATCAAAGTAGCAATTTCATAATGGTTTCACCTATGCCAAACAATGACCGAATAACTCCATCATAATTATAGCCGATTCTATTTTGCTCCTATTAAGATCATAACTCACTTAGAATAATTACTAATCTTTTCCCACTCTCATATACAATACTATAAGAAATGCCGAATGCTTTAACATAACCTAACTAGAATTTTATCCAACAACATCTTAATTAGCCGTTTCCTATCCTTAAAAAAAACGTCAAATACAAGGCGATTTACAACTATACATTATACCAAACTTGCTAGAACCCTTAATCCTTAACCGAATGTTATAACTCAACTACACATTTTATTCATTAAAACATCTTCAAGGACCACATTCGGCAACTCTCTTTAAATACACTAATCTCAACTTTCAAGTTAAAAACAATTTACCATTTATACATATACTAGATAAATGACCGATTATTCAAAAATCACATATGTACATAATTGAAACTTATTCCATAACATTCACAAGGCCGAATACCCACATGAACAAATTAACCAATGTATTCAACTTTCAAAGCTAATAAGTCAATATATAACCAACCATCTTAATGTCACAAAAAAATATCTACTATGAGTTTCAAGCTTATTGACCAATTTCCAACCTCAAAACCTAAGTTTAATCTATGGGATAAGTAAAATTTGAACTAATCATCTCAATTATGCATAAATTTTCAAGAATTATTCAATACATACCTCATTCTAGCCATCATCTAAGCCAAAAATCAAACAACAAAACTTTCTTCTCCCTCACTTTAAGCTACTAAGAATGGAGGACAAGGATGAACCAACTTTGGTTTCTCCTCCCACTAATCGTTATCTAATATCTCCTTTTATTTATTAATTCATTTGTAATATAAAATGTTAAATCAAAAATACATATTATATATAAAACAATATCATGACCGCCACTATCCCAAAATGGGTATTTTGACATGCAAGTCCACATTTTGAATACATGCATTAATAGATCACTTTATATTTACCTAACCTATTTCACAAATGTCTCAGATAAGCCCTTTGACTAAAATTCACATTCAACTAACAGAATTTAAGCATCAAAATTTCACACATGCACTATCACACATAGTAGATATGAATTTTAATATTTAATAAATTTTATAACTCGATTTTGTGGTCCCGAAACCACATCTCGACTAGGGTCAAATTAGGGATGTCACACTTGAACCTTTTAGATTGATTACGCTTTGATCATAACTTATCATTGCTCGTTGAACCGTTCGAAATTGAATAGGATACTCAGATAATCACACATATCATACAATGCCAATGTCCCAGACGTGGTCTTACATGTAATCACATATCGATGCCACTGTCCTAGACAGGGTCTTACACGTAATCACATATCGATGCCACTGTCCCAGACAGGGTCTTACATGTAATTACATATCGATGCCAACGTCCCAGATGTGGTCTTACATGAGAACACATATCGAAAATCCTATGTCATGACATATGTATCCTAGCTATTCCTAGGGTTCGTAAGGGGGCTTTCAGACGTTGTATCTGAGTCGAGTCGAGTTCGTAAACATAGCTCCTAAGCATATACACATTCAACTACCACATATATACTTTCAAATAATTAATTTCAGCATATATAACTCATATTTTTTTTAAAATTTATAACATCTATTTACTTATAAACTTACCTCGGATATCGACGGACGGAATAGAATGATTATTCAATTATTTTTGTTTTCCCCCATCTAAGTCTGATTTCTTTGGTTCTTGATCTAAACATATTCAAATTAAACTTATTCAAACATAATTTCATTCAATTTAGTTCAAAAACACATAAATGGGCAAATTACTATTTTACCCCTAACATTTCACACTTTTTACAAATTAGTCCCTATTGCACAAAACACAAAATATGCAAAATTTGAATACATCATGCTTAGGATGAATCTTCCTTATACTCATACAAGTCCATACATTTCATTTATTTTACATTTTAGGCCCTCAATTTATTATCTTTACAATTTAGCCCTAATTACTCAAATTCATCAAAAATTCCAATCCAAAACATATCTTTCATAATTCATCAAATAACATCACAAAACTCAATTATTCATCAATGGAATAACTGAAATATTCATCAAAATAAAAAAATTAAAGCATGGGCTTTGTACATTTCACTGCAACGATCTCAAAAACGTAAAAATTATCAAAAACCGAACTAATTACATACCTTAATCAAGCATGCATATGGACGAAAATTTAAAGCTTTATTTCTTTTTTTTTCTCACAACATTCAGCCCTTGTAAAAAGATGAATGCATGGCTTTTAAATTTTATGTTTTATTTATCATATATTATTACTTTAATTACTAATATATCCTTAATGAAATAATTATACAAACATTATATTCATGTCCTTAAGCATCCATCATTTATAATTATGGTCTAATTGTAACTTAAATACTTCATATTATAAAGACAACAACAATTAGGCACTTTCACATTTAACTACCAACTTTTTCATTTTACGCGATTAAGCCCTTTAATTTAATCGGACATCCAAATAGTAAAATTTTCAAACGAGATTTTCACACACATTAATTCACACATTAATAGCACAGAAAATAATTTAAAATATTTTTCTGACTCGGATTTGTGGTCCCAAAACCACTGTTCCTAATAGGGTTTAAATCAAGCTGTTACAATGTTTTAGTTATTTTTGGATTGTAATCTGTTTTTAGGTTCTCTTTTTTTTTGGTTTTGTTTTATTTTTTAGTATTTGATATTTTCAAACATGAAACTGTAAAATCACACAAGTTAACAATCAGATTTCAATTTTCAAAACTAAAACTCTGAAAATTTTCCACTACAAATTAAGAAATTTCTTAAGTGCTTTTCTTTAAATAATTAAATGGTTTTTAGCAAATGTTTGCCCTAGTTTTGGAAATGATCTTCCAACATTAGTATTTTTAAAACACACGATTTTGAATTCAAATTTTGGATTGAGATAAATGATTTCAGACTTAAGTTTTATTAACATTTGTGAGAGTATTTTCAAATTTTATGTTTTGAAACACAAACTTAGTTTGATTGAAACCAAAGCTTTTGAACAAGGTAATGTAATTCCTCAACATTTGGTTATAAGTTCTTGAACTGGTTTGGGGTGTTACAAACATATAAAATAAAAACTAGAACCTTACTCTCACTAAGCTTGTGGTATATACAATAATCAACCAAATTCATCTCTAAACCGAATGGGATAATCACTTGGTGAAATTTATAGTACCATTGAAGAAAAGTCTACTTAAGCCCATAGATGGATTTCTTTAATTTGCAAACCATTAACCTTGCATCACCGGTACAAAGCTTTGTTATAACATCCTGTTTCTAGGGAGATCGGAACAATGATTTTGGGACCACAAATCTAATGTGGAAATATTAATTTTATTATTATTTTAATGTTTAAAGCATGCTATTATTACTATATAAAAAATTCGTTAAGAATTTTTACCGTTTGCATGCTTAATTTGATAAAAAGGAGTAAATCGCGTAAAGTGCAAAAGTTGAGTTCTAGTAGCTAAATGTATTAAATGGCTATAGAACCTTAAAGTATGAGTCCTTAAGTAGTTATTAGACCATTTTTTTTAAGTGGACAAATATGGGCATTAAATTAAGTGATTTGAGTGTTAATTAAAAATGCTAAAAATTTAAATTAATAAAATAACTTAAAATAAACTAAAGTAAAAGAAGATATCATCTTTCTTTTCTTCTTCATCAATTGAAACTAGGGCATAAGGAAGCCATAACCAAGCTTGAACTTTCGGTTGGCATTAAATCTCTTGCAAGTGAGTATTTTTCATCCTATTTTTAATGATTTTCATGTTTTTGAAGTAGTTATATCTTAATCTAGCTAGCCCGGAGACTAATTTGTAAAACTGTTAAACTATTAGATTTTTTCCATTAATGAATGTATATGATTTTTGATGTTTTATGGAAGAAAATGGTTAGTTGTTGTTAGATGAACAACTTCTGTTAATGGTTTTTGATGAAATTGTCAAATAGGGATTAAATTGAAAAATAAAAATTATACAAGGTGAATTTGTGAAATAAAGGAATTATAGGGTTTACTAGGGACCTATATGAAATTTGGCTATATTGGGTTAAGCATGAATTTGATGAATTTCTATTTTTATGAGCTAGGGACTAAATTGATAAGAAGTTAAAATTATAGGGGCAAAAATGTAATTTTGATAAAATATGAGTTTGGGTTAAATTGAATAAAATAACTATTGAATTGATTTGAATTTTTTCATTTAAATCAAAATAGACCACGTACGGCTTTAGATCGAGGTAAAGAAAAAGCTTCAGATTAACCAACTTCATTTCTACGTTTTTTGTCGAGGTAGGTTTGAACGTTTAAATAGTGTTTTCAATTATGATTTAAATTCTATTATTGCATGATATTAAATTGGGTTTTACGAAAAAACCCAGCTGTGTATCGGCAATCATCGATGAATGAAAAGGGATAGTTGCTATTGAATACGAAAAGGGATAGCTTTAGCTATCGATTATGAAAAGGGATGGTGACGACCATAGATTATGAAAAAGGATGGTGATAACCATCGAACTATGAAAAGGTGGATGTGTTCGGCTATCGAATCATGAAAAGGGATAACTTCGGCTATCAAACTATGCAAAGGAATGGTGACGACCATCAACAATGAAAAGGGATGGTGATGACCGTTAAAATTATGAAAAGGGATAGCTGCGGCTATCGAATTATGGAAAGGGGTGGTGTCGACCATCGTGTTAGTACTTCATATGAGCTTCAATAAGAGTTTTAATATGATTTACCTTATTATGATGGAAGGTAAGAATTGTGTACTAGTGTGACATTGAATGTCCATTAAATTATGTGTCATTAGAATGTGTTATGTAATGGCAAATTTATATTACATATTTTGCTAACTTACTGAGCATAACATGCTTACCTTGTGTTTATTTTTCTATGTTTTGTAGTTAATCAGAGCTCGTTCAGGTTGGAAAGTCATCGAAGACCTATCACACTATCTATCAGCTATATCGGTAGATTTTGACGTTTTTAAGTCTTGGTTATAATGGCATGTATAGGTATTTTGGTTAATGTTTGGCCTATGTGTTTTGGCTTGTGAATTTGGTAATTTGAGTGTTTGAAATGGTTGGACATGTTGTTATTTGTATATGGCCTTATAATGGTTGAAATTGTAGTTTTGTAGATGTGTAGATTATAGAAGTAAGTATAGTCATTTTAGTATGAAATGTGGTTGGCATGAATGAGTTATGATGCTATTTGTCATATGGTAATTTTGGTGCTTATGTGAAATTGTAATGTGAACAAAGTGTTAGATTTTGGTTAAACGATACATATGGTTATATATGTTTAAATGTTGTTTTTGAGGTGCCTATGGGGCATATTAGTTGTGTGCTTATAGACCACATTTGATCAGCTTGATTATGCATGGTCTTGATGTATTTTGATGGCTTGTTGAATGGTGCAAATGTGATTGAAGGTACATGTAAGAATGGGTAAGAAAAATGGCTTAGAAATGGCCTATTTTTTGTCCATACGACCAGAGACACAGGCGTTTGTCTCAGCCGAGTGTGACACACAGCTAGGCAGCATAGCCGTGTGTCCCTTGTAGTGTTAAAAGGGTTGCAAGTCAGGCCGTTACACGGCCTAGCCAACGGTCTGGCAGACGGGCGTGTAAGTTCATTTCAAAGGGTACACGGCTTGGCAAACGGGTGTGTGGCTTGGATGTGTGACCCCAGTCGGCGAGTTACACGGGCACGGACATGGGCTGAGACACAGCCATGTGTCTCTACTTTGAATGTCCACACAGCCGAGGACATGGGCGTGTCTCTTAACCATGTGAGTCACATGACCATGTGACCCTGTAGTTTGAAAATTTTATCTTTTTTCTAAAAAATTCCATATGTTTTCGATTTAGTCCTGACTTGTTTCTAATGAGTTTTTAGGGCCTCGAGGGCTCGTTTTTGGGACGATATTCATGTTATTGATTGGATTCTCTATGATTATTGATGAATTTAAATGTTTAAATTTTTATTTTTTTTGAAGTGAAAACTTCGGTAATGCTTCGTAATCCTATTCTGGTGACAGAGACGGGTTAGGGTGTTACATTTATTGGTATCAAAGCTACGGTTTATTCGATTCTTAGACTGATCGTAGCATGTGTGAGTCTAGATATACATTCCATTATATAACCTGTGATAGTGTGATAACTCCTGACCGTTTTGAAACATGTTTTCGTATAGCGATAACATCCAACTGAGCCAGCTCCGATGAAGTTGAAAGTAACGCGCAAGCCTCTGTTTATAGGGTAGTGCCAAGTGGTTCAAGGCCCATATTTGAGGGTCGGAAAGGAGAAGCTAAAGAAGCTTTCTTCCAAATGATGAGTGAGTGGTTTTTGTATGAATGAATCTGATGGCTCAATGACCTCCACCTCCACCTGTTCCCCAACCCGTTCCTGGTGTTCCTCAAATTTTGGAAACAGTGCGAGTTTATAAACTGCCAGTCGACAAAATTCGCAAATATGGGGTTGAATAATTTAGAGCTACAGTTGATGATGATCCTGAGAGAGCTGACTTTTTGTTAGAGAATACTATTAGAGTTTTCGACGAGTTATCTTGTACACCGACTGAATGTGTAAAGTGTGCAGTATCTCTATTAAAAGATTCAACATATCAGTGGTGGAATACGTTGATTTCAGTTGTGCCGAGAGAGCGTATCGACTGGGAATTCTTTCAAACTAAGTTTAGAAAAAAGTATATAAGTCAAAGATTCCATGATCAGAAACGTTAAGAATTTCTCGAAGTTAAGCAGGGCTGTATGATAGTGTCAGAGTATGAATGGGAGTTTGTCAAATTGAGTAAATATTCCCGGGGGTGCATTCTGACCAAAATTGCAATGTGTAAACGGTTTGAAGACGGGTTAAATAAGGGTATAAAGCTTCTAGTCGAGATTCTCGAGCTGAAAGAATTCGTTGTTTTAGTTGACAGAGCACATAAAGCCAATGAGCTTTGCAAAGAGAAAGGAAGAGCTGACTTTGAAGCTAGAGACTTAAGAAAAATATCGGCTGGAAAGTCGTATCAGTCACAATCAAAGAGATCGAAAGAACACTATAACCATTCGATTGCTTCAGTGGGATACCCTGATAGAGACCAAGACAAACATTATGCAGGTTCAAAGATGCAAGCTATGTCTGTAACTGGCGTAGGTAGTGTTAAAGATAATAAACTGGATTGCTAAAGCTGTGGATGTCGACATTTTGGCGAGTGCAGGGTGAAGGACGAGACGTGTTTCAAATGTGGTTCATATAAGCATTTTATTTGTGATTGCCTAGAAATATCTGAGAAAGAAAAAATTTAGAATGTTCGATACAACAACACTGCCACGAGGGGTAGACCACCTCGTAATCCTGGAAATGTGAGTAGTAGCCGTGGTGGAACAAAAGACTTTGCTGTGAGATTTGAAGCACGAGCACCAACTAGGGCTTACGCTATTCGCGCATGAGAGGAAGCTTCTGTGCCTGATGTTATTGCTGGTACTTCCTCTATCATTGACATTGATGTTACTGCTTTGAGTGATCTGGGATCAACCTATTCGTATGTATGCACAAATTTAGTATCAAGTAAGAATTTACCTGTTGAGTCCACTGAATACGTGGTTAAAGTATTGAACCCCCTAAGCCAGTAAGTGTTAGTTGATAAGGTTTGCAAAGACTATCCTTTGATGACTCGGGGTTACAGTTTTCCAGCTTATTTGATGTTATTTCCATTTGATGAATTTGATGTGATTTTGGGTATGGATTGGCTGATTCTGCATGATGCTATTGTGAACTGTAGATGAAAGCTTATTGTAGTGAAATGTCAGAACGGTGAGACACTTCGGATTGATTTAGATAGTTTGAGTGGGTTGCCTATTTTTATTTCAGCTATGTCAGCACATAGATATGTGAGAAAGTGGTGCGACGCTTACCTTGCATATGTACTAGATTATAAAGTATCAAAGTTGAAAATTGAATCAGTGCTAGTGGTTTAGGAGTATCCTGATGTGTTTGCAGAGGAGTTACCTGGATTACCATTAATCAAATAAGTTGATTTTCCTATTGACTTAGTACAGAGAGTATAACCGATATCTATAGCACCTAACAGAATGGATGCTACAGAGTGGAAAGAATTGAAAGCACAGTTGCAAGAATTGACAGATGAGGGTTTTGCTCGATCCAGTTTTTCACCTTGGGGTACACCGGTTCTATTTATTAAGAAAAAGGATGGATCGATGAGATTGTGTATTGATTACCGTTAGCTCAACAAGGTTACAATCAAGAATAAGTATCCACTACCTTGATTTTAAGATCTGTTTGACTAGTTGAAAGGTGCAACAGTGTTCTCGAAGATTGATCTTCATTCTGGTTACTATCAGCTATGAGTTAAAGATTTGAATGTACCGAAAACTGCATTCAGAGCCAGGTACAGGCACTATGAATTTCATGTGATGCCGTTTGGTTTAACTAATGCACCTACGATATTTATGGATTTGATGAATAGAATCTTCAGACCGTATTTAGACAGATTCGTGGTGGTTTTTATTGATGATATTTTGATTTATTCATGAGATGAGTCTGAGCATGCCGAGCATTTGACAATTGTGTTGTTAACCCTGCGTGATAAACAAAATTTTTCCAAATTTAGCAAATGTGAGTTTAGGCTCCGAGAAGTCAATTTTCTGGGACATATAGTATCGACCGAAGGCATCAGAGTTGATTTGATAAAATTTTAGCTATTGTTGACTAGAAACCACCGAGAAACGTATTCGAAGTTAGAAGTTTTCTGGGATTAGTCGGATATTACAGAAGATTCGTCAGGGGATTCTTGATGATAGCTATGTTGATGACGAGATTATTACAAAAAGATGTGAAATTTGAATGGTCTGAAAAATGTTAGCAAAGTTTCAATTAGTTGAAAGCACTGTTGATCGACACACCAGTACTAGTTTAGCCTGAATCAAGTAAAGAATTTGTGATTTTTTAGCGATGCATATTTGAATGGTTTAGGACGTGTTTTTGTAACATCCCTTACCCATATCCGATGCCGGAACAGGGTACGAGGCATTACTGATCTTAAGCAGAACCAAACATACAAAACTGGGCCACAAAATTTCATTCAAACTAAAACCAATCAATTAAAGCCAATTTGTCCCTATTATAAACCTACGAGACCCAAAACATACATCATTAACAGTCCGGGACTAAACTGAGAACTCACGAAAATTCCAAGAAAATTTTTAGGTTAAAGCCTTACACGCCCGTGTGGAGGCAATGCATACGCGCATGTGCTTGGGGACACGCCCTTGTCCCACACCCATGTAGAATTATTGGATTTATTTTCCAATTCGAACCTATAGGGGTTTTCACCCGGCTGAGCACAAGTACACGCTCGTGGCCAGAGGCCGTCTCCTTTGAACGGTTAAGACACACAGCCGTGTCTCTGCCCGTGTGTTTACTACCATGCATGTTAACCTAAAATTCAAGGTGGAGGGGACACACGGCTGAACGAAACACCCATGGGGCTGACCGTGTGTTACACACGGCCTAGACACATGCCCGTTTGTCTACCTGTGTAGACCATTTAGAGGCTACTCTCCAAGCCATTGGTCACCCTTAAACAATCATACACTTCCATATCTTCAATGGCATATCCCATGACATATTTGGACACTTAAACATGCAACATTATAGCGTCACTATGACCCCTTTTCATACTAGTCCATTAGTGTTCACACAACCTTATCTTTTAGTCATTCCACACCAATTTCATGATTTACCATATTCCTTATTATCAATCCATTATGAGTGCTAAATCATGCAACCACATACTAGCAAATAAATAGTCATCCATCAAACCAACACATACACAACTTAGAATGCATGCAAAGGTAAACTTACGGATACATCCCAATCATTAATATTGACCAAATCACATGGCCACATACAAAATAATCGATGCCCAAATGAGCCATTACACTTGGCTACTTTAACATGACACATATACACAAAATAGATAAATTTTCTATACATGCCATGACCAAAATAATTAAACCCTTTTATACCCAAAATCCTTGAAGATAGTGTGATCCGAGCTCCGACGTCTCCCAATCCTTTGAGCTAACTTGACGTATCTAAAGAGAAGGGAAAAGAGAGGAGGGTAAGCTATAAAGCTTAGTAAGTACACATATAAGTAATCTACATTTTGCAACTATTGATAATCTAAGCATAATTACTTATCCATTATGATACTTTTTATCATGTCATATATACTTACCTTCCATATTCATATGCACATGCTTATCCAAATACATATCTTTCATAATATCATCATATATTAAGTCCCCATAGGGTTTTAGTACATACATGTTCCATCGTACACACATATGGCTTACTTAAATTTTACTTTTGGAATTCATATTACGTTACCCGTTGAACACTTGGAATATGATTCAGAAAAACGGAAGAAATGAACAGAAGTGCCTGAACGTAGCCTTGGCTACCTGATAGAAAGTGCACCGAAGTGCCTCATATCACAGAATCACATGCCGCTCTCAATGGGGTTACTCAAAGAGCTAAAAGAGTATCCGAGGATACCTAGCGCTCAGACTCTAGCATGTATCACATATTAAGTGAGCTCATAACACACATGACTATCCTAGTGACATGTCACTTGTATCCTCAACTACTCCTAAGGTTCAAATGGGATTTTACACTTCCAGACCTTTACCGAACGTACTCGCATAAATGGTTTCTTTCACATGGCCAACGTCTCTTAATCATTTAGCAAAGCATCAAAACATGCTATATTATCAACATAGCCAAATAAGCATATTAAGCATACATATATCAATAAATCATTTAATAATAATAATTAATGTATTTATTTTCATATGTACTTACCTCGGTACAAAATATTAGAAATCGAGCCTAAACCTCGTAAACCCTATTCTTTCCCTAATCAAGGCCCTTATCTTGATTCTCTTGATCTATAATACCAAATTTAGCTTGTTTAATACATACATTACTCAAAACGACCCAAAATTCATACTTGGGTAAAATTACTATTTTACCCATATACTTTTATATACTTGCAATTTAGTCCCTAGGCTCGGATAATACAATGTATGAGATTTCTTAGTTACCCAAGCCTAGACGAACATTTTTCATGTTCATAATAGCCCACATTTTCCTTCCTTTCACATTTTTCTACCCTTTTCTACAACTTTTACAAAATAGTCATTAAAGCCTTTTTCA
The DNA here is from genome assembly GCF_025698485.1 of Gossypium arboreum. NCBI lineage: Eukaryota > Viridiplantae > Streptophyta > Magnoliopsida > Malvales > Malvaceae > Gossypium > Gossypium arboreum. The sequence continues at coordinate 42,544,344 of NC_069074.1, read as the reverse complement.
TGAAAATCTACTTAGTAAAAGTTGTTTACCATCCTTTAAACTCTCATATCCTTCCATAAATCATCAAAACATAAGCTTCTCATGCGTGGGTAAATTTCTAAACATGAACCCTAGCATCAAATATGGTAAAAATAGAGAGAGCAAGTTATCGGGATTTCAAAAATATGAAGAACATTAAAAACGGGGCTTGGGAGCACTTACTATAGAGCTTGGAAAGCTTAAAAACCCTAGCTATGGAGAACCCTAAAATTTCGGTAGCAACGTGGAGAGAATGAGTTGATTTTTGGCTTATTTTCCCTTTTTATTTCATTAATATACCAAATGACCAAAATGCCCATAATGCATTTCCTTCAAATTTTTCCATAGAAGCCCATTTTTGTCCAAAAACATAGAAATTGGGAAAATTTCTCTTTAAGATCTCCTAATTAATAATCCAAAGCAATTTCATACAAATTGCTTCTAAAACAAAAATTTTGCAACTTATTCAATTTGGTCCCTAATCTCCAATTGAACACCTTATACTTAGAATTTCTTCATGAAACTTTAACACATGTGTATATTCATATTCTAAACCTCATAAAAATCATAAAAATAATATTTTAACGTCAGCTTTATGGTCCCGAAACCACTATTCTGACTAGGCCCTATTTTGGGATGTTACAATTTTGACGTAGGAAGGCAAAGTAATAGCTTACGCTTCTAGACAGTTAAAACCGCATGAAAAGAATTATCCGACACATGATTTAGAACTAGTAGCTATTGGTTTGGGTTGAAGATTTGGCGTCACCATTTGTACGATGAAAAATGTCATATCTTTACTAATCATAAGAGTTTGAAGTATCTGATGATGCATAAAGATTTGAATCTGAGACAACGTAGATGGCTCAAGCTATTGAAAGACTACTATTTGATTATTGATTATCATTTGAGTAAAGCAAATGTAGTTGCTGATGCTCTGAGTAGAAAGTGTAAGAGTATGCCCAAAGATCAATCACGAGATGGTTGTAACAACATATTTGATTTATCATGTTTATTGATATAAAGCGTTGCCATTATTATTTCAGTTTCTTTTCTGTGTACATAAATAAACTATTTTATAATAATGTCCTGAGAATAATATGATCATTCTTAAAAGATCCTTAGTCAAGTATTATTGTTGGCTAGGACAACAATAATGCATTAAGACTAACATGTAGTTGATTGATGATAAAGAGTTGTCATTGATATGGAGTGTCAAAATCAATGCATGAATATGTGTGTTAGAGAACAACATATTGGGTGACTGCTATGAGTATGTTTCTTGGATTATTATGTAATTGTCACAACATTACTCATAGCGATTAATATGTATATGATCCTCATACTTGAGATCATCATTATCCCAACATCGTGAGTTGTATATTTTGATATAGTCAAACGAACATCGTAACTGGTTGTTCTATAAAGACTAATGTTGGATATACCACAATCTATGTAGAGGGATATGGTTGATCAATATAGGATAAGTCCCTCCTACATAATGGGAGTAATATCTTAGGCCACTTGATTGAGTGAGACTAGAAATGCATAGCCATGCTCAAATAAGTTGATATGAGATGTCATACTTATTTGTGTATCATAGTTCACTTAAGGTATCAAGAAACATGGGATAGACTATGCAAGTGTGACTATTCCATGACTTGTGTCCATTCCAAAGATATAGGACTTAAGGATTATTGCATGAAAGGTTAATCACAAAAGGTTATATCGAATCATGACTTCTTGTAACTTAGGTAGCAATGATGCATTCCTAGATGGCACTCATTGTTTGTAACATTAGAATCATTCTAATATTACTGCTAACTTTACAAGAACCTATAGGGTCACACCCTATGGTTGAAATGACCGAAGTAAAACATAGTTTGTATTCTGATTGTCAGATGAATTAAATTAATTATAGAATTAATTTAGTTGGGCAATCAAATTGTTGAACATACTATACCTACAAGGATGTTGTACACATAATCAAAACATAATTTCATTAGTATATGAATTTGGTTCGTATATAAGTTTAAATAAATATAGTTTACCGAAATCTTTATTATAATTAATGAAATTATAATTTTCGGTTAAACATTATTATATTTATTTTAATGATGACTATTATGTTTAGATTAATTTTAATGAATTAATATTCATTAAAAAGATATACCAATTAAAAGGGTGTTATATATGGAAAGGGTAAAAACCCTAAAGAGATAATATATAAATAAGCCGAAACTATGCTAAAGGGTCTAGCAAATGTCAAGCATAAAAATCACTGAAATAGTTTCTGAGATTTTTCTACCGTTCATTGTCAACTGGGTGGACTACGTAGAGGTTGACATCGAAAAGGTTGTGGCTTGGTTTGATAGTGGTTCAAGATTCCCGTTGCCTAGGCGTCGCTGTCTACTCAGATTGAAGTTTTGGTAATTTCGAAACCTTTATCACCCCGATACGTTCCTTACACATGGATCCATGGTTTGGTTCACCAGAATGTTTTTAATTATTTTATTTTTTCGCTGTGCCTTGGAGGCACCGGCGTTCCAACAGTGGTATCAGAGCCACTGTGTGATACGGACTCGGGCTTAAATACTTGGGTGATGCAATTGTATGAGATGCATGTTTTAATTTTATTATTTTTTTCTGTTTAAATCATTTAAGCAGAATCTGATAACTGTTTCTTTCGATAAGTGATTAAATGTTAATCATAGTGTTATGGCCTATTCGGTTTTATGTTATTGATGTAAACCTTAATAAATCTGTTATGATGTAGCGGTGATTTTACAATTTCCAGTAAGAGTTTACTGGCTAGTGGAACAAAGGGTTGTTCCGATATGAAACCTCAAGGATTAAAATCCTAAAAACACGATTCTGTTGATAAAAATTATCAAATCATGAGGTTTCATTCGGCCCGCTCCCTTCGAACGCCTCAGATCCCCATCATCTTCCAATATGTTTTGTAATGAATAAAACTTAATGGGCCATAAAAGGGTTGAAAGGATATTTTAATATTTCACTTGACAAAAAATGTTGAATGATATATGTTATTTTTGAAATGCACGGTGTTTGAAATGCATAGTTATAGCCTGATGACCCATTTGATAAAAGGTTGTAATTTTATAAATACGGCCTGCGTGTCGTGCCTTACTACTATTCATTTGTATTTCTCTTCTCATCTTACTCCCTCGTATGTAAAACGAGTTTCTGAATTTTGTAATTTGTAAAAGTTGTTGCAGACTAGACGAGAAGGAAGATGGGCCAACTAGTGTGGATCGACAGCTTGTGAAACGGCTTACACCTTTAGGTTCCCTTTTGGTTCTCCCATTGGCTTGGGTTGAACCACCATAGTTTATGGGCTATAACTATTACATTTATTTATTGCTTAACTTACTCATGTATGAGATGCTATGGATGTCTAAAGCATACAAATTTGGTAATAATAAACCCCATTAATTGATGAGATCAATTAAAAGATTAAATGGACTGAAGTAAACCATAATTGGTGAGATGTAACACTCTAATAAAATCCCTCTATTAAAATATTAAGTCAACATGGCCTTCCAATTTATGCCTTCATTAAGGCCTCGATCAATACTATGTAGGGTTTGCCAAAGTGAAGTACTAGTATTTGTCTTGGTTAAACGCGAAGAATAAACAAGTGATATTCGCTGGTTAAAAATTGGTTAATGACTTAACTAGGTTACTCTAATAGGATTAGAAACCTAGAGACAAGTAATTTGATAAATCATAAGATGATTAGAACAAGAGTTATTCACCAAATTGTAGGAGTTACATATGATGTAATTAGCAAGTGTTGCTTACCTAAATAACCATAATCTTGAGAGTAAAGCCAAAGCTAACTTAAGAGAAGGTGAAATATCCTTGACCCACTAGAAATACTTTCAAGAAAGTCTTTTTGAAATTAATATATGAGGCTTATTAATTTTGAAATAGAATAGTAGGAAACATCATATAATAAAGTCCTTTTAATGATTGATATAAACTTGGTAAATTTATTCACACGCATATTTTATTGTTGTAGATATATTATGGCTGCAAATACTAATACACTCTCATTGCGATCGGTCCTTGAGAAGGACAAATTGAATGGTTTGAACTTTCTTGACTGGTTCCGTAACTTGAGGATTGTCCTCAAACAAGAACGAAAATTATATGTCATTAAAAATCACTTCCTGATGAACCACCTGTTAATGCCTCGAGCGCTGATAAAGATGCTTACAAGAAGGATCTCGATGATATGGTAGACGTTGGATGTCTTATGCTTGCCACTATGAATCCTGAGCTTCAAAAGCAACATGAGGATATGGTTGCTTATGATATGATCGAGCACTTGAAAGAACTATATCAAGGGCAAGCAAGGCAAGAGAGGTTCGATATCTCTAAGGCCCTATTCCAATGTAAGCTGGCTGAAGGAAGCCCAGTAGGACCTCATGTCCTTAAGATGATTGGTTATATTGAAAGCCTGTCTAAGCTTGGGTTTCCATTGGGCTAAGAATTGGCCACTGATATTATTATGCAATCGTTGCCAGATAGCTACAACCAGTTTGTCCTCAATTTCAATATGAATGAAATTGACAAGACTCTGCCACAATTGCTTAGCATGTTACGAACTGCTGAAGGCAACATGAAAAAGGTTAGACCCAAGCCCATACTGATGGCCTGTAACAATAAGGGCAAGGGAAAGGCCAAAGTCCCGACAAAGCCTAAGGCAAAGGTAAGCCCAATCTTGGAAAAGGAAAGGCTACACTGAAACCTAAAGGTGGGGTGTCTAAGGAAGGAAATTGTTTTCATTGTGGTGCGATTGGACATTGAAAGTGGAACTGCCCTATCTATCTTGAGGAAATCAAGAAGGCCAAAGCAAGCGGAACGTCTGCTTCAGGTATTTATGTTATTGATATTAATTTATCAACTACTACTTCTTGGGTATTAGATACTGGTTGTGGTTCTCATATTTGTACTTCTGTACAGGGACTACAAAGGAGTAGGACTTTGGCTAGAGTAGATGTGGACCTGCGAGTTGGAAATGGAGCAAGAGTTACTACATTAGCTGTGGGAACATATACTTTATCTTTGCCTAGTGGACTTGGTTTAATTTTAGAGGATTGTTATTTTGTGCCCAGTTTGACTAAAAAAATTATTTCAATTTCTTGTTTAGACAAAATTGGTTTTGAGATAATAATTAAGAATAATTGTTGTTCCTTTTATCTCAATAATGTTTTCTATGGTTCGGCACAATTGATTAATGGCCTCTATATTTTAGATCAAATGAATCCCATTTACAACATAAATACTAAAAGATCTAAAATAAATGACTCAAATCAAACTTATCTTTGGCATTTTCGTTTGGGCCACATAAGTGAGAAACGCATATCCAAACTCCATAAAGATGGTCTCTTGGATTCATTTGTTTTTGAAAAATTTGAAGTGTGTGAATCTTGCTTATTAAGAAAAATGACTAAATCTCCTTTTACTAGTAAAAGTGAATGAGCTAGTGATTTATTGGGCTTAATACATTTAGATGTATGTGGACCAATAAATACACAAGCCAGAGGTGGATTTCATTACTTCATTACTTTTACTGATGATTTCAGTAGATATGGGTATGTTTATCTCATGCGCCATAAGTCTGAGGCCCTTGAAAAGTTCAAGGAATTCAAAAATGAAGTACAAAATCAACTAGGCAAAACTATTAAGACACTTCGATCTGATCGAGGTGGAGAGTATTTGAGCTTAGAGTTTGATGATCTTTTGAAGGAATGTGGGATTGTCTCGCAACTTACTCCTCCTGGTACTCTTCAATGGAATGGAGTTTCTGAGAGAAGAAATCGAACTCTATTAGACATGGTTCGATCCATGATGAGTCATGCTGATCTACCGACTTCCTTTTGGGAACATGCACTTGAAACAGCTATTTTCACACTAAATTGTGTTCCATCTAAATCGGTTCAAAAGATGCCATATGAGATGTAGACTGGGAAACGTCCCAGTATGTCTTTTATGAAAATTTGGGGTTACGAAGCTTATGTTAAATGTCAGACGTCTACTAAGCTTGAACCCAAATCTGAAAGGTGTATCTTTGTGGGGTATCCGAAAGAAACCAAACGATATTATTTCTTTAATCCCACTGAGAACAAAGTGTTTATTGCTCGGACTGGTGTCTTGTAACACCCCAAACCCGAGACCATCGCCGGTGTCGGACCCGAGGGTTAACAAAGCAAGTTCACATGTTTTTGCCCACCAATTTGACATTTCCAGTCAGGCTGGAAAACTGCGTCACTGTCGCCTTAAAAATCATATCTCGAGTTTCAAAACTCGGAAACTGGTTTCGTAAATTTTCCCTGAATTTAGACTCATATATCCATCCATGGATTTATTTCTAGGATTTTTGGTCGGGCCGATTGGTACAGTTTATTAGTTAAAGTTACCCCTGTTACAGGGATCGACTGCTCTGACCTTCGCGCGGTATAACTTGAATATCTCTCTGTACAGGGCTTTAATGCTGGTGTCGTTTGTTTCTAATGAAACTAGACTCAAAATGGAATCTGTACATATAAGGTATATCTCCTAATTATTTTTGGATAATTTATAGTGAATTTTAAAGTTGCGACAGGGAACCCAGAAACCATTCTGGCCCTGTCTCACAATAGCTTTAATATCTCTTAACCTGTAACTCCTATGACCGTTTCGTTTCTTCCATATGAAAATAGACTCATCAAGGTTCATTTACATAGCTTATTCACTATCTAATTCCATTCCTATGAATTTTGGTGATTTTTCACATTCATGCCACTGCAGCTGGCAGCATCTGTTTTAAGATAGGACTTACCTATTTGGTGGTCTCCATGATTCAACTAGCCTTACCATACATAGGTTCATATATGATCATTTTAACCATGCCAATGGCTGATCATATGACCAACATTCCCATTTCAAGCCATAGCCACATCATGACACAAAATATATACATACAACCCACAATTAGTCTAAGTTCATACTTCCTTTTCGAGCCATTTTCGCACGGCCGTACATACTTACATTACAACATATTTAACAAACAAGGGTAGTCCTATACATGCCATCTCAAGTTCAACCAAAATTTATACCAAAATGGAGGCTTGATAGTGTGGATGACTTCGACTTCAACGATCCCAAATCCGATTGCCTCGAGCGAAATCTAGAAAACTAAGAGCCAAAGCAACGGGGTAAGCATTTTTATGCTTAGTAAGTCTCAAGGAATATAATGAACTATAATTTACAGCAATACATTCACATAGCCAAATGAATCATTTCATTAATACACATTCTTACTTCATACTTCATCATTATATAAGTTCGCAAAGCATCAATCAATTCAATACTGAAATTCATTAGTCGATTGAGCGAATGTTGCTCAAACACGTCGACTTTCCAATGCACATATAACGTACCTTATCCTTTGGGCTTTCCGAGTGTACTAATTAAATTCATTTCGGCAACCAACACTCACCTCCAGCCCAAGATTCTTGAATATAACCGGATTTAATCACGTGCACAAATGCCTTGGTCTTAGCCCGGATAGAATAACTTCGACGAATGCCTTGGGCCTTAGCCGGATATAGCCACTAGCACAATTGCCTTGGTCTTAACCGGATATAATTTCCAGCATAGTTGTCTTCGGCTTAGCCCGATATCATTCAATTTCTCATGCACACGTACATCAATAATCATTGGACATACATATTTCATTTTCGTTACTAAGGCTCAAACACAATTATAATCATTAGCATATTCGCCGGGACTTAGCCCGGGTGGAATTCAAATACTCATACACACATAATCAATAATCATACACATCCATATTTCATCTCACATAATTCAAGTAAGGTCACTTCTTGAGGACTTACCTCGGATGTTGTCGAACGGCTTTTTCGGCTATTCGATCACCTTTTCCTTCCCCTTGTCCAATTGTGGCCCTCTTAGCTCTTGAGCTAATTCAAACAAATTCAATTTATTAAAACCTCATTGTGCTTGCTTATGGCCGAATATGACAAGGATTTTAAATGGTCATATGGCCACTCTTTAGCTTGAATACACAATGGTCATGCACATTTTATACTACATCAAGCAATTCAATACAATTTATTTGAGCATCAAGGAAATGCTAAGGCCTTCAATAGGCTACCCAAGGCCGAATATTCATGTACATGTTAAGGTCAATTTTGCACTTAATACCTCACAAAAACAGCATGCAATCTACCAATTAATGCTTTGCACATTGTGGCCCAAAACTTATAATATAGCATCAAGCACTTATATGTGTGCTAGGCCGAATTGTGCTTGCAATTTCACAAGCATTCTTCCACATTTTCTTCTTTAAATCAATATATTCATCACTTAGTTCATAACCAAACATAATGTGCAATCATATATATGCATATATGAGCATGGCGAATTTTCAAGGTGTCCATAGCCATCAAAACACAAATTTTAACTAACATGCAAGAAGCATGAATCATGCTCAAGAATGCATCATGGCGAATATGACAATCATGCTCCTTTTCAACTTTAATCATGATAAAACAAAGAGAAAACTCAAAATCTTACTCATGAATAGAAAATCCATCATTGCATGCATCATCATCAAGCTTCACACTTAGCATGCAATGGCTTTATCACCATAACAACTTTGCCCAAATACCATTTCCATGGCATAACAAAGATTTGAGCCATGGCTAACATGCACATCAAGTTAGTAACCAAGTCATGCATGAAACTCCAAACACAACCTCATACATACCTTAATCTTGGTACAAGTATGGCCAAATCTCCTTCTAGTTCTCTTCTAAACCAAAAATGGAGCAAAATCCTTTCTTCCTCCTTATGATTTTCGGCCAAAAGATGAGAAAGGATGAACAAATTTTTTGTTTTCTCTTCTTGGTTGCACGGCAATGGGGGAGAATGCTACTCTCTCACACATTTTTTTTCATTCTTTTCTTACCCATGCTTATTTGTTTATGATTTCTCCTAATGCCCAACAAAACATGTTTCATGACATGTTTAGCCCATATCACTTTGTCATGGCCGGCCATCACTTGTAAAAAAGGGAAATTTGACATGCAAGTCCATTATTTTGCATGCATGCTTTAATTAGTCATCACATATTTCCCTATCGTACTTTCAAAGTTCACTACTAAGTCCTTTCTTATAAATTAGCACCTAATTAATAAAAATCGAGACACGAAATATTTACGCATACCAATTCCACATACAATAAGCACAGAATATAACACTTAATTATTCTTGTGACTCGGTTTAGTGGTCCCGAAACCACTCTCCGACTAGGGTCACATTCGGGTGTCACAACTCTCCCCACTCAAGAGATTTTCGTCCCGAAAAGCTTACCGGTAAATAGGTTCGGATATCGCTCTCTCATAGAGTTCTCGGTCTCCCAAGTAGCTTCTTCTATCCCGTGCTTGAGCCATAACACTTTCACTAGCGGAACCGCTTGTTTCGCAACTCTTTCACTTCTCGTGATAGGATACGAATTGGTTCTTCCTCATAACTCATATTAGCTTGAATTTCAATTTCGATGGACTAATCACGTGCGTTGGATCGGATCTATAACGTCGAAGCATCGACACGTGGAAGACATCATGAACCTTTTGAGTTCAGGGGCAAAATCAAACGATATGCCATCGGACCGACTCGCCTCGATATCTCATATGGCCCAATGAACCTCGGGCTCAACTTGCCCTTACGGTAGAACTCGAGTATCTTTTTCCAAGGCGATACCTTGAGAAACACTTTATCACCCACGATACCGATATCCTTACGCTTCATATCCGCGTCGACTTCTAACGATCGAAGGCTATCTTCAAACTTTCACGGATTACTTTCACTTTCATTCAGCATCCCTAATCAAATCCACCGAAAATCTTGCTTTCACCCATTTCGGTCCAAAACAATGGTGTACGGCATTTACGCCGTACAAAGCCTCGTAAGGTGCCATCTTAATGCTCGATTGAAAATTTGTTGTTGTAAGCGAATTCAATCAACGGCAAATACCGTTCCCATGAACCAATAAACTCGAGGACGCAACATCTTAACATATCCTCAAGTATCTCGAATTACCCGCTTCGGATTGACCATCGGTTTGGGGGTGAAAGGCGGTCTTGAAATGCAACTTGGTACCCAAAGCTTCTTGCAACTTTTTCCAAAACCGCGAGGTAAATCTCGGATCTCTATCGACACGATAAAAATAGGCACCCGTGTAATTTCACAATCTGAGAAACGTACAATTCCGCTAATTTGTCCATTGAAAAATCCGACGTCACGGGGACAAAGTGGGCCGACTTAGTCAATCGATCTACCACGACCCAAACCGCATCCTTCTTACTTGTCGACAATGGCGGTCCGGATACAAAGTCCATTGTGACTCGATCCCATTTCCACTCGGGTATCGTGATTGGTGAAGTAATCTGAAGGCACCGATGTTCCGCTTTCACTTGTTGACATATTAAACATCTTGAAACAAAGTCGGAGATGTCTCGCTTCATACCATGCCACCAAAATCGACGTTTCAAATCATTGTACATCTTCGTACTCCCGGGTGGATTGCCATTTGGCTACAATGGGCTTCATTGAATTATCGAAATGAGTTCAATTCCTTGGGACACACAGACGACTTTTGAACCTCAAACAATTGTCATCGTCGATTTGAAACTCCGAGTCCTTGTTCGAACACACGCAGCCCGTTTTGCAACCAACTCGTCGTCGACTTTACGAGCTTCTCGAATTTGGTGTGTCAATAGTGGTTTGGCTTTCAATTCACCACTAACACACCGTCGGATCGGACGGACAAGTGCACATTCATCGCTCGTAAAGTGAATAACGATTTACGACTCAAGGCATCCGCAACCACATTCGCCTTTCCGGGTGATAATCAATGATCGTTCATAATCCTTTAATGTACTCAAGCCAACGTCTTTGTCGCAGATTTAAGTCTCTTTGGGTCATCAAATATTTGAGACTTTTGTGATCCGAGTATACATGGCACCTTTCACCAAATAAGTAATGTCGCCAAATCTTTAAGGCGAATACGATGGTGGCCAATTCGAGATCATGAGTCGGATAATTTTCTCATGTGGCTTTAATTGCCTCGACGCATAGGCCACAACTCGACCTTCTTGCATTAATACGCAACCTAACCCAAGTAGAGAGCGTCGCTATAGATAACAAACTCCTTGCGGACTCGGGTTGCACTAGAATTGGGGCTTCATCAAATAAGTTTTCAGTTGATCGAAGCTTTTTGGCATTTCTCCGTCCATTCGAACTTAACATCCTTTTGGAGTAAGCCGTCATCGGCGTGGCTATCGTTGAGAACCCTTTTACAAAGCGTCGGTAATAACCTAAGCAAGCCCCAAAAAGCTTGAACCTCAGAATATTTCTGAGGCTTCCAATTTAGTATAGCTGAAATTTTATTCGGTCGACTCGAATACCCGATCGATACCACATGACCCAAGAAGCTAACCTCTCTTAACCGAATCACACTTACTTGAACTTAGCATATAATTGCTTGTCCCGTAAAATTTGCGGCACTAACCGCAGGTGTTCAGCATGTTCGGTCTCATTTCTTGAATAGACCAAGATGTCATCAATGAACACGACTACGAATCGATCCAAATATGGTCTAAAGATTCGATTCATTAAATCCATAAATACCGTAGGGCATTAGTGAGCCCAAACGGCATCACCAGAACTCATAGTGACCATATCTCGCTCAAGGCGGTCTTGGGCACGCCCGAATCTCGGATTCGCAATTGGTAGTAGCCCGATCTCAAATCTATTTTCGAGAACACCGAGGCTCCTTGATTGATCGAACAAGTCATCAATACGTGGCAGCGGATATTTGTTCTTTATCGTCGCTTTGTTAAGTCGACGATAGTCGATCTACGATCGCATGGTTCCATCCTTCTTCTTCACGAACAGACCGGCGCACCCAAGGCGAAAAACTCGGCGAGCAAAACCTCTATCCACCAATTCTTGCAACTCGAACTTTCAACTCCTTTAATTCCGTTGGTGCCATACGATACTGAGCTATCGAAATTGAGTGGTACCGGTACCAATTCGATACCAAATTCTATTTCCGAGCGGTGGTAAACCCGGCAATTCTTCTGGAAAACATCCGGTATTCACAAACCACGGGCACAGATTCGGGTTTCTTCTCGATTCCTTGTCATCAGTGCGACGCAAGGTACGCTTCGCACCCTTTTCTTACATATTTACGGGCCAACATCGGCGATATTACGGTGGCAACCCTTTAAGTCCGTGGACTCAACCCGAATTATTTCATTATTCGCGACTTCAAATCGATAGTCTTGCTCTTGCAATTTACAACCGCATCGTGCATGGTCAACCAATCCAAACCAAGAATAACATCGAACTCATCGAATGGCAAAAGCATTAAGTCCGCCGGAAAACAAGAACCTCGGAACACTAGGGGACTTTTCTTGCACACTTTGTTAACAAGCACGTAATGACCCAAGGGTTTGACACCGAATTACAAACTCGAGAGACTCAATGGGCAAAGTCTTCTTTGGATGCTAAGGTTTCACATATATATGAATGAGTAGAACCAGGGTCAATCAAAGCAATTACATTTGTATTGAAAAGAGTGAAAGTACCGGTAATAACATCTGGAGAGGCAGCATCCTCGCGTGCGCGTATGGCATAAGTCCTAGCAGAGCACGAGCCTCGGATCGATGGTAGCATCTCTAGATCCTCTCGACCGCCATCGACATTGCCCATATTTCTAGGTGGTCTACCTCGGCGATGGTAGCACCGGGTTTGCACTCGACTTGCGTTCATTCATGCATCCTCGGGCAATCCTTCATAAAGTGGTCGGCCGATCCACACTTATAGCAGAGCGATCACGAAACCAACAGCTCCCGAATGCCATTTGCCACAATGTGGACACTCGCCCTCTCGGCGATCATTTCCGCCACCGCGATCGAAGTGACTCGTGTGGTCACAGGGGTCGATCGCGTCCTCGTCTAGAAAAGCCCAAACGCCTCTAGACCGGCTCGCATCATCTCGAAATCTCTTCGATGCTTGTTGAAGAGACTTTCCGAGGACCTCTTCGAATTCTCCAATCCCCACATCAGCTTTTTGTTTCTCCTTTCTAAGCTCTTGACTTTACAAGCTCGCTCAACAAGTACTACGAACTCGTATCTCGAGAATGCCAACAAACATCCTTATATCATCATTCAGCCCATCCTCGAAGCGTTTTACATAATAGCTTCGGACGAAATGCATTCTCAGCGTCGGCTAAGCCTCACAAACTTTCGTTCGTGATCGATAACGGACATAGAACCTTGCTTAAGATCAAGGAATTCCCTCCGCTTTTGGTCGATGAATCTCGACTAATATACTTTTTTGAACTCGGTTAGAAAGAATTCCCAAGTCATTTGTTCTCTAGGCACCACGAAGTCGAGTACTCCACCAATAGTAGGCGGACTCGCGTAGCAAGGAGATGGTACACTTTAAGCACTCATCGGGTGTACAGGATAGCTCATCAAGCACCGGATAGTGTTATCTAACCATAATTCACTCGCTTCGGCATCATCATCATCCGTAGCCTTAAATTCAGTGGCCCCATGTTTTCGAATCCTATCGATTGGGGCTTACGACCTTATTTGGTCGGATTCGGAGGTATTGTAGGTCTTGGGGTTGCATTCGTCGGGAATGGAGGTGGTGGAACAGTAGTGTTGGTTCGAATGTATTGATTAAACCATTCGTTCATCACACTATAAAAGGCTTGCCTAGCCTCGTCATTAGGATTATGGCCATAGGTTGAGAGTCCATGGCGCTGTCCCTTGCGCGGAGCAGCGCCACACTCTCCACATCATCGCCTATCTTTCGGTTGGGATCGAGATCCATTGCTATAAACAAACATGAAGTCAAATTGTCAGAATTCATCACACTATCGATTCATCATTTAATGGCATGTATAGCTAGACCCCAAACACATCACGGTAGTCCTAGAATCGACTAAACCGTGGCTCTGATACCAATAAAATTGTAACACCCCAAACCCGAGACCATCGCCGGTGTCGGACCCGAGGGTTAACAAAGCAAGTTCACATGTTTTGCCCACCAATTTGACATTTCCAGTCAGGCTGGAAAACTGCGTCACTGTCGCCTTAAAATCATATCTCGAGTTTCAAAACTCGGAAACTGGTTTCGTAAATTTTCCTGAATTTAGACTCATATATCCATCCATGGATTTATTTCTAGGATTTTTGGTCGGGCCGATTGGTACAGTTTATTAGTTAAAGTTACCCCTGTTACAGGGATCGACTGCTCTGACCTTCGCGCGGTATAACTTGAATATCTCTCTGTACAGGGCTTTAATGCTGGTGTCGTTTGTTTCTAATGAAACTAGACTCAAAATGGAATCTGTACATATAAGGTATATCTCCTAATTATTTTTGGATAATTTATAGTGAATTTTTAAAGTTGCGACAGGGAACCCAGAAACCATTCTGGCCCTGTCTCACAATAGCTTTAATATCTCTTAACCTGTAACTCCTATGACCGTTTCGTTTCTTCCATATGAAAATAGACTCATCAAGGTTCATTTACATAGCTTATTCACTATCTAATTCCATTCCTATGAATTTTGGTGATTTTTCACATTCATGCCACTGCAGCTGGCAGCATCTGTTTTAAGATAGGACTTACCTATTTGGTGGTCTCCATGATTCAACTAGCCTTACCATACATAGGTTCATATATGATCATTTTAACCATGCCAATGGCTGATCATATGACCAACATTCCATTTCCAAGCCATAGCCACATCATGACACAAAATATATACATACAACCCACAATTAGTCTAAGTTCATACTTCCCTTTTCGAGCCATTTTCGCGGCCGTACATACTTACATTACAACATATTTAACAAACAAGGGTAGTCCTATACATGCCATCTCAAGTTCAACCAAAATTTATACCAAAATGGAGGCTTGATAGTGTGGATGACTTCGACTTCAACGATCCCAAATCCGATTGCCTCGAGCGAAATCTAGAAAACTAAGAGCCAAAGCAACGGGTAAGCATTTTATGCTTAGTAAGTCTCAAGGAATATAATGAACTATAATTTACAGCAATACATTCACATAGCCAAATGAATCATTTCATTAATACACATTCTTACTTCATACTTCATCATTATATAAGTTCGCAAAGCATCAATCAATTCAATACTGAAATTCATTAGTCGATTGAGCGAATGTTGCTCAAACACGTCGACTTTCCAATGCACATATAACGTACCTTATCCTTTGGGCTTTCCGAGTGTACTAATTAAATTCATTTCGCAACCAACACTCACCTCCAGCCCAAGATTCTTGAATATAACGGATTTAATCACGTGCACAAATGCCTTGGTCTTAGCCGGATAGAATAACTCATACGAATGCCTTGGGCCTTAGCCGGATATAGCCACTAGCACAATTGCCTTGGTCTTAACCGGATATAATTTCAACATAGTTGTCTTGGGCTTAGCCGATATCATTCAATTTCTCATGCACACGTACATCAATAATCATTGGACATACATATTTCATTTTCGTTACTAAGGCTCAAACACAATTATAATCATTAGCATATTCGCCCGGGACTTAGCCGGGTGGAATTCAAATACTCATACACACATAATCAATAATCATACACATCCATATTTCATCTCACATAATTCAAGTAAGGTCACTTCTTGAGGACTTACCTCGGATGTTGTCGAACGGCTTTTTCGGCTATTCGATCACCTTTTCCTTCCCTTGTCCAATTGTGGCCCTCTTAGCTCTTGAGCTAATTCAAACAAATTCAATTTATTAAAACCTCATTGTGCTTGCTTATGGCCGAATATGACAAGGATTTTAAATGGTCATATGGCCACTCTTTAGCTTGAATACACAATGGTCATGCACATTTTATACTACATCAAGCAATTCAATACAATTTATTTGAGCATCAAGGAAATGCTAAGGCCTTCAATAGGCTACCCAAGGCGAATATTCATGTACATGTTAAGGTCAATTTTGCACTTAATACCTCACAAAACAGCATGCAATCTACCAATTAATGCTTTGCACATTGTGGCCCAAAACTTATAATATAGCATCAAGCACTTATATGTGTGCTAGGCAATTGTGCTTGCAATTTCACAAGCATTCTTCCACATTTTCTTCTTTAAATCAATATATTCATCACTTAGTTCATAACCAAACATAATGTGCAATCATATATATGCATATATGAGCATGGCCGAATTTTCAAGGTGTCCATAGCCATCCAAAACACAAATTTTAACTAACATGCAAGAAGCATGAATCATGCTCAAGAATGCATCATGGCGAATATGACAATCATGCTCCTTTTCAACTTTAATCATGATAAAACAAAGAGAAAACTCAAAATCTTACTCATGAATAGAAAATCCATCATTGCATGCATCATCATCAAGCTTCACACTTAGCATGCAATGGCTTTATCACCATAACAACTTTGCCCAAATACCATTTCCATGGCATAACAAAGATTTGAGCCATGGCTAACATGCACATCAAGTTAGTAACCAAGTCATGCATGAAACTCCAAACACAACCTCATACATACCTTAATCTTGGTACAAGTATGGCCAAATCTCCTTCTAGTTCTCTTCTAAACCAAAAATGGAGCAAAAATCCCTTTCTTCCTCCTTATGATTTTCGGCCAAAAGATGAGAAAGGATGAACAAATTTTTTGTTTTCTCTTCTTGGTTGCACTAAGAATGGGGGAGAATGCTACTCTCACACACATTTTTTTTCATTCTTTTCTTACCCATGCTTATTTGTTTATGATTTCTCCCTAATGCCCAACAAAACATGTTTCATGACATGTTTAGCCCATATCACTTTGTCATGGCGGCCATCACTTGTAAAAAGGGAAATTTGACATGCAAGTCCATTATTTTGCATGCATGCTTTAATTAGTCATCACATATTTCCTATCGTACTTTCAAAGTTCACTACTAAGTCCTTTCTTATAAATTAGCACCTAATTAATAAAAATCGAGACACGAAATATTTACGCATACCAATTCCACATACAATAAGCACGGAATATAACACTTAATTATTCTTGTGACTCAGTTTCGTGGTCCCGAAACCACTCTCCGACTAGGGTCACATTCGGGGTGTCACATGTCTTCCTAGAGAGAGAATTTGTTTCTAGAAAAGGAAGTGGGAGAAAGATTAAACTTGAAGAAATTTGAGAATCATAAGATACCACTGAACCAGAGATAGAACAACAGCAAATTCCACAAGAAATTGAGGAACAAATAACTACTGTAGAAACACAACCACCGCGTAGATCTTTAAGAGAACGCCATGCACCTGAGAGATATGGATTTCTCATTACAATGCATGGTGACATTCTTCTTATAGATCAAGATGAGCCTAGGACTTATCAAGAAGCGGTGGTGAGCCCAGACTCTGAGAAATGGCTCGAGGCCATGAGATCTGAGATGGATTCCATGTATGAAAACCAAGTATGGACTTTGGTTGACCCACCCAAAAGGGTTAAACCTATAGGGTGCAAGTGGGTTTGCAAAAAGAAAACGGACATGGATGGTAATGTACAAACATACAAGGGGCGATTAGTCGCTAAAGGTTTTCGTTAAATTCATGGTGTTGACTATGATGAAACTTTTTCTCCTGTAGCTATGTTTAAATCCATTAGGATCTTGCTCGCCATAGCTGCATTTCATGATTATGAAATCTGGCAGATAGATGTCAAAACAGCTTTCCTTAACGGGAAACTTGAAGAGGATGTGTACATGACACAACCTGAAGGTTTTGTCAATCCAAAGGATGCTGAAAAGATATGTAAGTTACAAAGGTCTATTTATGGATTAAAGCAAGCTTCTCGAAGTTGGAATCTTCGTTTTAACGATGCAATCAAAGAGTTTGGTTTTATCAAAAATGAAGATGAGCCATGTGTTTACAAGAAAGTTAGTGGGAGCACAATCACATTGTTGGTACTGTATGTGGACGACATACTTATCATCGGCAATGACATACCTACCTTACAGTCTATTAAGACTTGGTTAGGAAGTTTTTTTTCTATGAAGGACTTGGGTGAAGCCACTTACATCTTAGGAGTCAAGATCTATAGAGATAGATCAAGACGACTACTAGGCCTAAGTCAAGGTACATGTATAGATAAAGTATTGAAAAGGTTCAATATGGAAGAATCTAAGAGAGGATTCCTACTTATGAGACATGGTATTTCACTCTCGAAGGAAATGTGCCCTTCACTTCCACAAGAGAGAGAACGCATGAGTAAAATTCCATATGCTTCTGCTATTGGATCTATCATGTATGCCATGTTATGTACCCGTCCAGATATCTCATATGCCTTAAGTATGACGAGCAGGTACCAAGTAGATCTCGGTGAAGGTCACTCGACCACAGTCAAGAATAGCCTTAAGTACTTAAGAAGAACTAAGGATACGTTCCTAATATATGGAGGTGAGGAAGAGTTAAGTGTAAAAGGTTACACTGATGCCAGCTTCCAAACCGACAAGGATGATTCTCGATCGCAATCAGGTTTTGTGTTTTGCCTTAATGGTGGTGCTGTGAGCTAGAAGAGTTCAAAGCAAAGTACAGTAGCCGATTCTACAATAGAGGTCGAGTATATTGCAGCTAGTGAGGAGGCGAAAGAAGCTGTTTGGATCAAGAAGTTCATTACTGAACTAGGGGTTGTGCCTAGCATATCAGATGCTATAGAACTTCGATGTGATAACAATGGAGCTATTGCACAAGCTAAAGAACCCAGATCTCACCAGCGATCTAAACATATACTTAGGCGCTACCATCTTATTCGAGAGATTATTGATCGAGGAGATGTAGAGATATACAGAGTACCTACAGATGATAACATTGCTAATCCTTGACCAAGCCTCTGACACAGCAAAAGCATGATCGTCACACTAAGTCACTTGGTATTAGATATATGAGTGATTAGTCTTAGTGCTAATGGGAGATTGTAAGAGTATGCCCAAAGATCAATCACGAGATGGTTGTAATAACATACTTGATTTATCATGTTTATTGATATAAGGCGTTGCCATTATTATTTCAGTTTTTTTTCTGTGTACATAAATAAACTGTTTTATAATAATGTCCTGAGAATAATATGATCATTCTTAAAAGATCCTTAGTTAAGTATTATTGTTGGCTAGGACAACAATAATGCATTAAGACTAACATGTAATTGATTGATGATAAAGAGTTGTCATTGATATCGAGTGTCAAAATCAATGCATGAATATGTGTGTTAGAGAACAACATATTGGACTGACCTGCTATGAGTATGTTTCTTGGATTATTATGTAATTTTCACAACATTACTCATAGTGATTAACATGTATATGATCCTCATACCGAGATCATCATTATCCCAACATCGTGAGTTGTATATTTTGATATAGTCAAGCGAACATCGAATCGGTTGTTCTATAAAGACTAATGTTGGATATACCACAATCTATGTAGAGGATATGGTTGATCAATATAGGATAAGTCCTCCTACATAATGGGAGTAATATCTTAGGCCACTTGATTGAGTGAGACTAGAAATGCATAGCCATGCTCAAATAAGTTGATATGAGATGTCATACTTATTTGTGTATCATAGTTCACTTAAGGTATCAAGAAACATGGGATAGACTATGCAAGTGTGACTATTCCATGACTTGTGTCCATTCAAAGATATAGGACTTAAGGATTAATGCATGAAAGGTTAATCACAAAAGGTTATATCGAATCATGACTTCTTGTAACTTAGGTAGCAATGATGCATTCCTAGATGGCACTCATTGTTTGTAACATTAGAATCGTTCTAATATTATCGCTAACTTTACAAGAACCTATAGGGTCACACCTATGGTTGAAATGACAAGTAAAACATAGTTTGTATTCGATTGTCGATGAATTAAATTAATTATAGAATTAATTTAGTTGGGCAATCAAATTGTTGAACATACTATACCTACAAGGATGTTGTACATAATCGAACATAATTTCATTAGTATATGAATTTGGTTCAGATATAAGTTTAAATAAATATAGTTTATCAAATCTTTATTATAATTAATGAAATTATAATTTTCGGTTAAACATTATTATATTTATTTTAATGATGACTATTATGTTTAGATTAATTTTAATGAATTAATATTCATTAAAAAGATATACCAATTAAAAGGGTGTTATATATGGAAAGGGTAAAAACCCTAAAGAGATAATATATAAATAAGCCCGAAACTATGCTAAAGGGTCTAGCAGCCGTCAAGCATAAAAATCACTGAAATAGTTTCTGAGATTTTTCTACCGTTCATTGTCAACTGGGTGGACTAGGTAGGGGCCGACATCGGAAAGGTTGTGGCTTAGTTCGATAGTGGTTCAGGATTCCAGTTGCCTAGGCGTCGCTGTCTACTCAAATTGAAGTTTCGTGAATTTCGAAACCTTTATCACCCTGATACGTTCCTTACACCTAGATCTATGGTTTGGATCGCCGGAATGTTTTTAATTATTTTATTTTTCCGCTGCGCCTTGGAGGCACCAGCGTTACAACAGAAAGTCTTTATTTACTCTGCGAGCGATGAATACTTAACTGACATTATCTAATGATAGTTCGATTTTAGCTAAGTTGAAAGCTAGACCGATGTTTTTACAGTAGATCTGTGAAGCTCAAAAGTGTAATGACGAGTTTATAGCTAAACAGACACAGAGTGAGTTAACTTCTGATTCAGAATTTCAGATTGGATCCGATAATTGTTTATTATTTAGAGGCAGAATTTGTGTACTAAAAAATACATAACTTATTCAGAAGATTTTACAATAATCACATAGTGGTAGCTTGTCCATTCATCAGGGAAGTAATAAGATGTACAGTGATTGGAAACAGATGTACTGGTGGCTGGCAATGAAACGTGAGATTTTTGACTTTGTACCGAGATGTTTAGTATGTAAGCAAGTTAAAGCTAAACATTAGGTACCTTCTGGATTATTACAGCCAGTGATGTACCAGAATGGAAATGGGATCGAATTACTATGGACTTTGTATGGATTTTACCGCTATCTCTGAGAATGAAAGATGCAATTTAGGTTGTCGTTGATCTTTTGATGAAATCTGCACATTTTATTTTGGTACGTACAAATTACTCCATTGATAGATTAGCTGAGTTATACATATTTGAGATTGTCAAATTGCATGGGGTGCTAGTTTCTATGATTTCGGATAGAGATTTGCGGTTTACATCACGATTTTGGAAAAAGTTATAGGAAGCTCTAGGTATACGATTGCATTTTAACACTGCATTCCATCTTCAGACTGATGGTCAGTCCAAGCGAGTAATTTAGATACTCGAGGATAGGCTTCGTTGTTGCGTATAAGAGTTTGAAAGAAATTAGGAGAAATATTTACCGTTGGTTTAATTTGTGTATAATAATAGTTATCAGGCGAGCATAAAAATGACACCGTATGAAGCCATGTATGGTCGTAAATACCGAACTCCATTACATGGACTGAGCTTAGTGAGAAAAAGATTCATGGAGTTGATTTGATTCGAAAGACTGAAGAAAACGTAAAGTGATTCGAGATAGTTTGAAAGCTACTTTAGATCGTCAGAAATCATATGCGGATTTGAAAGGCAAATACATTCAATTTCAAATCGGTAACAGAGTATTCCTAAAAGTATCACCCTGGCTTCATTTCAGTCACAAAGGAAAACTAAGTCCGTGATTTATCGAGCCGTATGAGATTATTAAAAGAATTGGACCAGTAGCATATTGATTAGCTTTGTCTTCAAAATTAGAAAAGATTCATAATGTGTTTCACATATCAATGTTATAACGGTGTTGATCTGATCCTTCGCATGTTATTTCATCAACGAATGTCGAGATTCAGCTTGATAAATTCCTTAGAGGGGAGATTGTAACAACCCGATTTTAGTGAGATTGGAATAGTGGTTTTGGGATCACAAATCTAACATGAAAATATTTATTTTATTATTATTTTAATGTTTAAAGCATGCTAGTATTATAGTATAAAAAATTCGTTAAGAAATTTTACCATTTGCATGCTTAATTTGATAAAAAGGACTAAATCGCGTAAAGTGCAAAAGTTGAGTTCTAGTAGCTAAATGTATTAAATGGCTATAGAACCTTAAAGTATGAGTCCTTAAGTAGTAACTAGACCATTGTTTGTTTAAGTGGACAAATATGAGCTTTAAATTAAGTGATTTGAATATTAATTAAAAAGGTTAAAAAAGTAAATTAATAAAACAACTTAAAATAAACTAAAGTAAAGAAAGATGATATCTTTCTTTTCTTCTTTATCAATCGAAACTAGGGCATAAGGAAGCCATAACCAAGCTTCAACTTTCGGGTAGCATTAAATCCCTTGCATGTGAGTATTTTTCATCCCGTTTTTAATGATTTTTATGTTTTTAAAGTTGTAGTTTAATCTGTAACACCCCTAACTCATATTCGTCACCGGAATAGGGTTACAGAGCATTACCAAGTAAACGTAACATAAATCATTCCTTTCAAAACATTTCAATAAACATATCATAATCCAATTTTATACAAGCATATTGTCCTTTATTCGAGGCTTCGAGGCATTAAAATCACTTTAAAAGTGTTTTGGGACTAAAACAGGAACATTTAAAAATTTTAGAAAAAAGTTAGAAAAATTTCAACTGCAAGTGTCGCACACTCGTGTGGCCAGGCCGAATGTACCTTCATTGGTACTACAAGTTATGCCATCAAAAAATTTCATCCATGCATCATTCAAGTCAAAGTTTTAAACATGCCAAAACCAATCATTTTAACCTAGCTTATAACTACCTAAAACATCAACTTAAATTCACACACACCTAACAAGCATTGGCTCAAAACAACATGCCAAATTATGGCTCCAAACACAAACATATGCTCAACCCAACCTTATACTTATAACTTTATTACAAACCATTCCCAAAATAATTATCGGTTTAAGACATCCTAGGTACATGCCATCACAAAAAGTAAACTTCACCACATTTGAGATCGAGATCGTTGATAGATGCTGAGTCTGCGATCAAAAGAGAAGTACCTAGCCTGAGTAAAACTTAGTGATATTTCTATAATGATACAAGAATGCATAATTTGAATTATACTAACATACTATTGTCTAAGCTTCCAATTACCATATACCATCATTTCAAATTCATGCATATTTCCATATCATTTCATACCATAATCAATTTTCACATGCTATCATATTTGATTTGTTTGAAAAATATCTCAATTCACATCACTTGCTATGTAAATAGCTTTTCAATTCACATCACTTGCTATGTAATTAGCTTTTCACATATCAATCCACATTTCATTTAAACAATGACATTATCCATTCCATATTCAATTCATGAGTACATAACTCATATATTCCATTTGTTCATAACCTACTTCAGATTTCATTTTCCATTCACTATCTCATTTCCATTTCACATGCCATGCCATTTCAATATCAGTTATAGAACTTTATTATTTATTTACCCCTATTAACGCGACTTGGACTCAAACGGATGCATAGATCCAACCAACACACTAGTGTCATATAAATTGACACCAAGTGTTTCATCAGTTAAACCGAAATAAATTGGCACCCAGTACCTCATCGACTCGAAGTCAAAGAAATCTCTAAACTCTTCCTATCATATGGCATGCCATCTATATCCAACTCAGCCCGATACAGTTAATAGGGTTCCATTTCGCTTTCAATATATATATCCAATATCAAATTTTGTATAAGCACATTATCACATACCAAATCAATCTATTTCAATTGTAAAACACAATAGTTCTCACCTCCACTGCTTACCATATGCAAGAAATCAAAATGCAATAATTTACAACTTAGTTCGGATTATAGAAACACAAACCGTGGATTCTAAGCTATTCGACGTCGATTTTATCCTTCACCTCCGGTACAACATTAACTACGAAATTAAAATAATTAAAATACATTAATACAACACAATTCAATTTCACATTGAATATTTTAATTTTTACTCAATTTTGCTTAAATTTCAATTTAGTCCCTAAACCGAGACTAATTTTTATTTTTCATAATTAAATCTATATTTTCATACAAATTTCACTTTAAACTAAATTTAACTCCTATTTTCAATTAAACACTTATATTTCAAATTTTAACAATTTAGTACCTATTACTCAAAATTTACAATTTGTTCTACAATTTAATTCTTTTCCATTTCTAGCTTAAAAATCTATCAATTTAATCCCTAATACTAAAAATATTCAACATTAACAATATTTAAAATCTTAATTAATGTTAAAATTTTAACATGGGTCGGTAGTACTTAACACTGATATTCCAAAAGTATAAAAATTATAAGAAAATGGACTAATTTAACTAACCAAGTTTGAATTTGAACCCTAAGGTCCCTATAACAGTGCGTCTTACTCCTCTTTTCTTTCCTATTCAATTTGCATGTTCTCTTACTTTGTTTTGTTTTTTTATTATAATAATAATATCATCATTATATAATACATATATACATATCAATTTTATTTTATTAATTATAATATATAACTTATATATATATATTAAACTATTATATATATACATATATGCCCTATTAGTGCCGTCCACTACATAATATAAAGGTATATTTACTACTTTAATCCCTTAATTAATTTTTAATTTATAATTCAACTTTTACCTTATACGCGATTTAGTCCTTATACTATAATATCTCTTAATTCATACTAATTCACTTAACCAAAATCTAGTTAACTACACAACTAACTTCATAAATATTAAAAATAATAATGACTCTGATTTACAGGAACGGAGTCCCAAGAATGCACTTTCCAACACCTTGACTATAGGGTCGTTATGTAATCTAATTAGCCCGGGGTCTGATTTGTAAAATTGTTAAATTATTAGAGTTTTTCCATGAATGAGTGTATATGAGTTTTGATGTTTTATGGAATAAAATGGTTAGTTTTTGTTAGATGAACAGCTTTTGTTAAGTGATTTTTGATGAAATTGTCAAATAGGGATTAAATTGAAAAATAGAAATTATACATGGAGAATTTATGAAATAAAGGAAATATAGGGTTTACTAGGGACTATATGAAATTGGATATATTGGGTTTAGCATGAATTTCATGAATTTCTATTTGTATGAGCTAGAGACTAAATTGAAAAGAAATCAAATTTATAGGGGCAAAAATATAATTTTGCTAAAATATGAGTTTTGGTTAAATTGAATAAAATAAGTATTGAATTGAGGTGAATTTATTCATTTAGATCAAGATAGACCACGTACGGCTCTAGATCGAGGAAAAGAAAAAGCTTCGGATTAATCGACTTTATTTCTACGTTTATTGTCAAGTTAAGTTCATAGTTTAAATAGTGTTTTCAATTATGATTTAATTATTATTACCACATAATATTAAATTGTGTTTTAACGGAAAAATCCAACGGTGTATTGGTGATCATTAACGAATGAAAAGTGATAGTTTTGGCTATCGAATATGAAAAGGGATAGCTTCGACTATCGATTATGAAAAGGGATGGTGATGACCATCGAACTATGAAAAGAGATGGCTTTGGCTATCTAATCTTGAAAAGGGATAGCTTCGGCTATCAAATTATGTAAAGGGATGGTGACGACCATCAACAATGAAAAGGGATGGTGACGACTATCAAAATTATGAAAAGGGATAGCTCTGGCTATCGAATTATGGAAAAGGGTGGTGCCAACCATCATGTTAGTACTTCGTATGAGCTTTGGTAAGAGTTTCAATGTGATTTACCTTATTATGATGGAAGGTAAGAATTGTGCACTATGTGACAATGAATGTCATAAATTCATATGTTTAAGCTAAATATTCGCTGTTATTATGTTGAATTGAATTATATGTGTCATGAGAATGTGTTATGTAATGAAAAATTTATGTTACATATTTTGCAAACTTACTAAGCATAACATGATTACCTTGTGTTTATTTTCCTGTGTTTTGTAGTTAATCAGAAGCTTGTTCGAGTTGGAAAGTTGTCGGAGACCTATCACACTACCCATCGGCTATATCGATAGATTTTGACGTTTTTAAGTCTTGGTTATAATGACATGTATAGGTATTTTGGTTAATATTTGGCCTATGTGTTTTGGCTTGTGAATTTGGTACTTTGAGTGTTTGAAATGGTTGGACATGTTATTATTTGTATATGGCCTTATAATGGTTGAAATTTTAGTTTTTTGGATGTGTATATTATAGAAGTAATAGTCATTTTAGTATGAAATGTGGTTGACATGAATGAGTTATGATGCTATTTGTCATATGGTAATTTTAGTACTTATGTGAAACTGTTATGTGAACAAAGTGTTAGATTTTGGTTAAATGATACATATGACTATATATGTTTAAATGTTGTTTTTGAGGTGCCTATGGGGCATATTATTGTGTGCTTATATACCACATTTGAATAGCTTCATTATGCATGGTCTTGATTTATTTTTATGGCTTGTTGAATGTGCAAATGTGATTGTAGGTAGATGTAAGAATAGGTGAGAAAAATGAATTGGAAATGGCCTATTTTTCATCTACATGGGTAGAGACACTGGTTTTTTTCTCAGTCGTGTGTGACACACGGCCAAGCAGCATAGCCGTATGTGTTAAAAGGGCTGAAAGTCAGGCCGTTACACGACCTAGCCCACGGCCTGGCACACGGGCGTATGACTTGGCCGTGTGACCCAAGTCAGTGAGTTACATGGGCAAGGACACGGGCTGAGACATGGCCATGTGTCCCTACTTTGAATGTCCACACGACTTAAGACACGAGCATGTCTCTTGGCCGTGTGAGTCATACAGACTGGCCACACGGCCATGTGACCCTTGTAGTTTGAAAATTTTTATTTTTTCAAAAAATTCTATATATTTTCAATTTGGTCTTAACTTGTTTCTAATGTGTTTTTAGGGCCTCGAGGGCTCATTTTAGGGACAATATGCGTGTTATTGATTGGGTTCACTATGATTATTGACATGAATTTAAATGTTTAATTTTTATTTGTTTTGAAATGAAAACTCTGGTAATGCTCCGTAACCCTATTCCAGCGATGGATGCGAGTTAGGGGTGTTACATTTTTTGTTACACCATGTAAACCATCTTGTTAATGTCACCATTGAGAAACTTCATAACCCTATTTCGGTGATGGATATGTTAGGGTGTTACATTTCTAGTTGCACTACATAAACCTTATTGTCAATGTCACCATTGAGAAACATAACCCTAACATTCATATGATGAAAGCTCAAGGTCAAAATATGCCATTAAGCTATTTTAACTTCTTCTCTAGTGGACTTTCTTAATGCCATTACTTCTTGAGTTGTAAAATTTGTTACTTGACCTAGAGGTTCGATGACATTGTCTTGATTTAAAGTTGCTACTTAAATAATATCTTGTAACACCCCTAACCCGTATCCATCGCCAAAATATGGTT
Source organism: Gossypium arboreum (assembly GCF_025698485.1). NCBI lineage: Eukaryota > Viridiplantae > Streptophyta > Magnoliopsida > Malvales > Malvaceae > Gossypium > Gossypium arboreum. The sequence continues at coordinate 42,516,694 of NC_069074.1, read as the reverse complement.
ACAGAGCATTACCAAACTTATTTCACAAACAAACATACATTTCTCATACAATTATCAATCCAAACAAAATAAATCACTCACAATCATTCATATTGTCTCTAATACAAGCATACGAGGCCCAAAACATGCTTTAGAAGTGGTTCGAGACTAAACCGATAACTCAAGAAATTTTGGAAAAACTTAGAAAATTTTTAAAAATTACAGGGGACACACTCCCGTGTGGCTCAGCCATGTGGAGATTTGAAATGGAATCACATGGCCATGTCTGACCCCGTGTAACTCCTTGACTTGGGTCACACGGCCAACCACACGCCTGTGTGACTAGCTCGTGTACCTTTCGAAATGGCCTCACACACCCGTGTGCTAGGCCTTGTGCTAGGCCGTGCCAAACTTGTAGGGTATACTAACTTATGCCACACGACCGAGTCACACGCCCGTATGCTGGGCCGTGTGGAGCATACTGACTTAGTTTCTAATCAAACACTAGGAGAAGCACGTCGTGTCACCTGACCGTGTGCCACACACGGCTGATACACACGCCCACGTCTCTGCCTGTATGGACAAAAATAGGCTATTTACCAAGCCATCTTTCTCACCCAAATTGCATTCACCTACACAAATCAAACGGCATATAACATGGCATAAATAGGCATTCAAACCAATCTCAACCAAGCCTAATTTATGCTAAATCCATACCCATAATTACAGGATACACAAGTATCATAAATATCCATTCAATTTCATAGCAAAATTCACATTCTTAAATCATCAATATGATCACTTTCGACTATGCAACACTTTACCTAAAACCACAAGCATATCAATCTCAAATTCAACCATTTGATAGACCAAATACCAATTCACAACAAGCTTATAAATGAAAATTATACACAACATATTCATCAATGGAAAAACCCTAAACCTTTAATAGTAAATTAGTCCCTAGGCTAGCTAGATTAAGTTACAACGATCACAAAAACATAGAGATCATTAAAAACTGAGCAAAAATGCACTTACATGCTCTAGTAAATGTTGGTCGAATGCTCTTTCCCTTTCTCAACAATGGTGGACGGTTCTTAGGGTAAAAATATGAAGAAAATGACATTTTATTTCATCTTTTATTATTTACACTAACTTATTTTATCTAATTACAAAATTAACCTTAAAAATTAATTCAATTTACAACACTAACAGGCCATTATCATCCATTATCAAATTATTGGACTATTTGACACACAAGGACCTCTACTTTAAGGTTCTATAGCTATTAGACACCTTTAGCTAATAGAATTCAAGTTTTACACTTTACGCGATTTAGACCTTTTTACTAAATTAACCATGCAAACATCGAAATTTCTTAACGAAATTTTTACATAATCATACTATCATGATGTAGACATTAAAATAATAATAAAATTATTATTTTGACCTCGGATTTGTGGTCCCAAAGCCACTTTTCTGAATTGACTAAAAACAGGCTGTTACAACTCTGCCCCGTTAGGAATTTTCGTCTCAGAAAATCTTACCAGAAAATAGGTTAGGGTATTGTTTTCTTATAGCTTCCTCAGGTTCCCACGTAGCCTTTTCAACACTGCGATGTTGCCAAAGAACCTTCACTAAAGCTATGCTTTTATTTCTTAACTCTTTAATCTTTCGAGCCAGAATTTTGATCGGTTCTTCGCTATACATCATATCAGGCTGAATTTCAATCTTTGTCAGAGAAATTACATGCGATGGATCTGATCTATATCAGTGCAACATAAACACATTATGGATCTTTTCTAATTCTGATGGTAAAGCTAGTCAATATGCCACTGGTCCTATTCTTACGATAATATCATACGGCCCGATAAATCGTGGACTCAATTTTCTTTTGCAACCAAAACAAAGATTTTTCTTCCATGGAGATACTTTAAAAAATATTTTGTCACCGATTTGAAATTCAATGTCTTTACGTTTCAAATCCACATATGATTTCTGTCAATCTGAAGCTGCTTTAAAACTGTCGCGAATTACTTTCACTTTCTCTTTAGTCTCTCTATCCAAATCAACCCCATGAATCTTTTTCTCACTAAGCTCGGTCCAGTACAATGGAGTTCGGCATTTGTGACCATACAATGCTTCATATGGTGCCATCTTTATGCTCGATTGAAAATTGTTGTTATATGCGAACTCAATCAATGGTAAATATTTTTCCCAATTGCTTTGAAATTCTAAAACATAGCAGCGAAGCATATCTTCAAGAATCTGTATCACTCTTTCAGACTGACCGTCGATTTGAGGATGAAATGTACTACTAATGTGTAATCACGTACCCAAAGCTTCTTGGAAATTCTTCCGAAATCGCAATGTAAACCTCGAGTCTTTATCCAAAATAATAGAAATAGGTACCCCTGCAATTTGACAATCTTAGAGATGTAGAATTCAGCTGATCTATCGAGGAAAAAGTCTGTAGATACCGGAATGAAATGTACAGAGTTTGTCAGTCGATTAAAGAGAACCTAAATAACATCTTTCTTTTTTAGAGATAAGGGTAATCCCGACACGAAATCCATCTTAACTCTATCCCATTTCCACTCTAGTATCATCACTGGCTATAGTAGTCTTGAAGGCACTTGATGTTTGGCTTTAATTTGTTGAAAAACTAAGCATCTCAACACAAACTCTGAAATGTCTCGTTTTATGCCCGACCACTACTACAACTGTTTCAAATTATTGTACATTTTAGTACTCCCCGGATGAACAGATAAACAACCGCTGTGTGTTTTGTGTAGAATTTTCTGAATAAGCATGGGATTCTTTGGTACAGAAATTCTACCTTGGAACATTAAACATTCCTCAGATATGATATGATAGTCTGAATCAACAATCGACTCGCATTGTACTCTTTTAGCTTGCAACTCGTTCTCACATTTCTTACCTTTACAAATTTGCTGAAGGAATAACGGTTTGGCTTTTAACTCAGCTAAAATCAAACCATCATCAGACAAAGTTAACTGTGTATTCATCGCCCGTAAAGCAAATAAAGATTTTCTACTCAGAGCATCCACGGCTACATTCGCTTTCCCTAGATGATAATCAATCGCTAACTCGTAGTCTTTCAAAAATTTGAACCATCTTCTTTGTTGCAAATTCAAATCTTTCTGAGTCATTATATACTTCAAACTCTTGTGGTCGTTAAAGATATGACACTTCTCACCAAATAATGATGTCGCTAAATTTTCAATGTGAAAACAATAACGGTCAATTCTAAGTCATGCGTCAAATAATTCTTTTCATGTTGTTTCAATTGTCTTGAAGCATAAGCTATCACTTTGCCTTCTTGCATCAAAACACATCCCAAACTATTAAATGACGCGTCACTAAAATTCACAAACGCTTTACTCGACTCTTGTTGAACTAAAACTGGTGCGTCAGTTAACAGTGCTTTCAACTTTTCAAAACTCTGTTGGCATTTCTTTGACCACTCGAACTTCACATCTTTCTATAGCAATCAAGTCACCGGTATAGCAATCATTGAGAATCCTTTTACAAAATGCCAATAGTAGCCAGTTAAACCCAGAAAACTTCTGACTTTAGACACATTTCTTAGAGGTTTTCAGTCAACAACTGCTGAAATTTTACTTGGATAAACTCAGATGCCTTCCATAGAAACGATATGTCCCAAAAATCAACCACTCGAAGACAAAACTCGCATTTACTGAATTTAGCAAACAATTGCTTACCTTTGAACTGATCAAACAAATCATCAATTCTCTGCAAAGGATACTTATTCTTAATTGTAACCTTCGATACACAGCCTCATCGATCTATCTTTCTTCTTTACAAATAGCATTGGTGCACCCTATGGTGAAAAACTAGGTCGTGCAAAACCTCTATCTGTTAACTCTTGCAACTGAGATTTCAACTCTTTGAATTCTGTCAGAGCCATTCTGTATGAAGCTATCGATATCGGTGATGTTCCTGGTACCAATTCAATAGCAAACTCGACTTTTCTGATCGGTGGCAACCCAGGTAACTCTTCTGGAAACACATCCAGATATTCACAAACCACTGGTACTGATTCAATCTTTAATTCAGACACTTTTGTATCCAGTACATACGCAAGGGATGTAGCACCCCCTAACCCCAAACTGTCGCCGGAATAGGGTTACAGAGCATTACCGGACCTATTGGACAATTTACAATTAATTTAATATAAATGACATACATATCTTGATTTAATTATAAAGTCCCTATAATAGACCCTTGAGGTCCAAATCACACGTTAGAATCGAATTGGGACTTGTTCAGGTACTCCAAAAAATTTTTTGTGCGAACTCAACATAACCCCTTTATAAATATCTAACCTTCCCTGCTAATTCAAATTGAGACCAATCCAAGCAAATCAATTCATGAATTTATACATCTGTAATTATAACAAACTAATAATATAAAGTTCTAACATTTTTATGTTTATAATAATCTAACATAAGATGTCTAATTGATTCATTTAAATTATCATTCAACAAAATTGCCCAAAGCTATGACATAGGCTATGTTTAAGACATATGTAATTGTATGGAACAACCATTACCATCATTTATCATTAATATTTATGTATCAAAATAACAACAAATTACAACCTAGGAACATGCCATTTTCAAAAGAGAAAATACATCACCACGTATTTGAGTTCGGGATCAGCTTGGATGCTGAGTTGTTAGTCACTTTTGTACCTAACCTGCGCACGGAAACAAACCGTACACTGAGTATGCACTCAGTGGTATTTCTATAAACCAACACTTAATTAATTATAAAATACATATATAACACTTCCCAAATTCAATAACTATTCAAATATTCACCTTTCAATCCAGTGCTCTATTTTATTTCAAACTAAGTACCAATCATTATTTTTCAATAACAATTATTTGTTTATTGTTATTCAATAACAATTCAGCATTAAACAATCAATAACAATAAGTTATTCGGTCTAGTGTCTGATCATTCAAAGTGCAATAGTTTGCCCCTATTAACATAACTTTCGGACTTAGAGCGGATACACGGATCCAACCAGACACCAAAGATCGACACTCGATGCCTCATCGACTTTTGCAAGTAAGCAGTAGTAATACGGTACTTAGTACCTCATCGGATTAAAGCAAGAAATACTTGATATGATCGAAACTTATAGTGCCTCATCAAATCAAGGTCAAGTATCCTGAACACTTCCAATCCTATGGCATGCCAACTATATCCGACTCAAACCCGTCATACAGTTAATAGAGTATTTCAATTCATTTCTCAATTCACAGTAATTAATCATTTCAATATCCATTTCACAATAATTACGTACTCATATACATTCAATTCAATATCAAAATACTAGTACTTACCTTAATATCTTTCCATACATATATAATAATAAAAACACATATAATAATAAAACAACAATTTAAATATTAAATTCGGTTTATAGAAATACAAACTGTAATTCTCGAATTACTCTTCGTCAACCTTCTCCTTTCCTTTATTTGTCGGGGTATCCGGTATTACGTTAGCTATGGAAATTAAAATAATTATACCATTAATTACAGCATTAATTTATAATAATTGAATTTCTATCCAATTTATATTTTAGTTTCAATTTAGTCCTAACTAGATTTATCTACTTTTCTAATTTAATTCACACTCTATTTCTATTCAAATTTCATCCAAACTCAAATTTAACTACTAAATTTTCAATATATTTCGCTAATTTCAAATTTTCCTCAATTTAGTCCCTACAACATAAAACTTATAGCTTAGGTATCGACACTGGATCTGTACCCGGGTATACTTCGATCACAAATTTAACTTCCTGATCAGGAGGTAATCTAGGTAATTCTTCAGGAAATACATCAGGAAATTCACATAAAGTCTGGATGTTACTACATTTTCTCTCCACCGAATCTGAATTAATAACATATGATAAGAAAGCATCACAACCCTGATAAAGAAGCTTACTAGCTTTAATTGCTGAGATAATACGAACTGATCCACCGGTCTGAATACCATTTACTTCAATCTGATCACCAATTTCATTTTGAACAGTGAACTTCTTTTTATAGCGGTCTAAAATTAATCCATGTTTTGATAGCCAGTCCATACCCAGTATAATGTCAAAGTCGCCAAATGGCATAATAAACAGATCAACAGAAAAGATTCTATCCTGGATCATTAATTGCCATCTTCGACATATTCTATTCGCTAACATAGTTTTCCCTAGAGGACTAGATACCTCTACTGTTACTTTAGACAGTTCAGGTTTTAATTTTCCTATTTCAACTAATTTGTATTAACGTAAGAATGTGATGATTCTAGATCTATTAAAGCATAAACGGGTTCTGAATACAATAAAAATATACATATCACCACATCGTGTGCATCTCATTCTTCACGTGTTCTTACAACATATGCTCGGGCCGGGGCTCTAGCTTCCAATTGTTGAGTAGCAACTTCACTTATTCTTCTAGCACCTCCTTTACCAACTGAGCCACCTCTGTCTGACCCTCGACCTCTAAAAGCAGATTCAGATCTCTATGATATCGTTGGTTCTGCTTTATTAATCTTTGGACAGTCTTTTACGAAATGATCTGTGGATCCGCAACGGAAACATCCTTCAGTTAATTTCCAACACTCTCCCCGATATTTATTCCCACAGTATTGACATTTCGAAATTTTAGTATTCCAAGATGGCCCTCTGATGCTACTAGTGGAAACTGTCATTTGCCTACCATGATTTCTATCACTTCTATCTGATCTAGAACCAAATCTCCAACTACCTCGAAATTCTTTTAATCTCTTAGGTTGTGGATTAGAGCTTGTTGTTCCAGGACGTTTTCCAAGTGAACGAAAAGTTTCAGGCTTTTTATCTAATCCTAACACTTGTTCAACCATTTTGGCTCTCTCAATTAAATCTACAAATTCAGTAATTCAAATAGATACCAATTGTAGTCGTAATTCATCACGCAGTCCTCGTAGAAATCGTTTACATCTGTCAACTTCAGTCGGTACAAATTCAGTTGCATATCTACTTAGTCTAAAAAATTCTCGTTCATAATCTGCTACGGATATCTCACCTTGTTTCAACATTTGGAACTCTTGTTTCTTATCTTCCATATATAATTCTCCCAAATATTTCTTTTGAAATTCTCTTAGAAATAATTCCCAACTTATCTATTCTTTTGATACATGTTGAGTTACAGATTCTCACTATACATACGCTTCTCCTTGTAGCAAAGAAACGACACACAATAAGCTTTCTTGTGGGGTACATTCAAGTTTCTTCAGAATTCTCTTTGTAGTTTCTATCTAATTTTTAGCTATTGGAGGGTCAACTCCCTTTGAACCCAAAAATTCGGTAGCACCATACTTCCGCAACTCTTTAATCGGAACTCGTTGGGTAGTAGGAGTAGGGGTCATAATAGGTATAGTTACTACTACTCTTTGAAAGGCATCGGCAATCACTCTGAGTATTTTTGAATTATCTCTTTCTCTAGTTTTACCCCTTTCAACATTTGATGGTTGATTACCTATCGAGTTTACACTTGACGTTGCAGACTCCGATTCGTTTATCCGATTCATTTATATCATATGATTCATCATCTTCATTATACATTTCTCGATCAGTATCTTCAATATTTTCACCAGACATCTTTAACTATAGAACAGAAACAATAATTCAGTATACATATATATCAGCATCCAATCCCGACTCAAATTTAACTCAATTATGGCATGTACCTCTAGACTTATTTCTGTACTCAATTTGATCCTAGAATCGACTAAACCTGAATAGCTCTGATACCAATAATTGTAACACTCCCTAACCCCAAACTGTCGCTAGAACAGGGTTACGGAGCATTACCAGACCTATCGGACGATTTACAATTAATTCAAAATAAATGACATACATATCTTGATTTAATTATAAAGTCCCTATAATGGACCCTCGAGGTCCAAATCACATGTTAGAATCGAATCGGGACTTATTTAGGTACTCCAAATTTTTTTTTGTGCGAACTCAATATAACCCCTTTATAAATATCTAACATTCCCTGCTAATTCAAATCGAGACCAATCCAAACAAATCAATTCATGAATTTATACATCTGTAATTATAACAAACTAATAATATAAAGTTCTAACAGTTTTATGTTTATAACAATCTAACATAAGATGTCTAATTGATTCATTTAAATTATCATTCAACAAAATTGCCCAAAGATATGACATAGACTATGTTTAAAACATATGTAATTGTATAGAACAACCATTACCATCATTTATCATTAATATTTATGTATCAAAATAACAACAAATTACAACCTAGGTACATGCCATTTTCAAAAGAGAAAATACATCACCGCGTATTTGAGTTCGGGATCGGCTTGGATGCTGAGTCTTTAGTCACTTTTGTACCTAACCTGAGCACGGAAACAAACCGTACACTGAGTATGCACTCAGTGGTATTTTTATAAACCAACACTTAAATAATTATAAAATACATATATAACACTACTCAAATTCAATAACTATTCAAATATTCACTTTTCAATCCAATGCTCTATTTTATTTCAAACTCAGTATGAATCATTATTTTTCTATAACAATTATTTTTTTTATTGTTTTTCAATAACAACAATCAGTTATTCAGTATCAAACAATCAATAATAGTAAGGTATTCAGTCCAGTAATACAGTCATTTAGTTCAATAGTTTACCCCTATTAACATAACTCAGACTTAGACGGATACACGGATCCAACCAGCACAAAAGTATGACACTCAGTGCCTCATTGGTTTTGCCGAAGTAAACAGTAGTAGTACGGTACTTAGTACCTCATCGGATTAAACAGAAGTAACAACAACAGTACAACACACAAGGTGCCTCATCGACTAGAAACAGTATGACACTTATAGTGCCTCATCGACACAAAGTCTAAGTATCCCTGAACACTTCCAATCCTATGGCATGCCAACTATATCCGACTCAGCCCGATACAGTTAATAGGGTATTTCAATTCATTTCTCAATTCGTAGTAATCAATCATTTCAATATCCATTTCACAATAATTACATACTCATATACATTCAATTCAATATCAAAACACTAATACTTGCCTTAATATCTTTCCATACATATATAATAATAAAAACAACAATTTAAATATTAAGTTCAGTTTATAGAAATACAAACTGTAATTCTCGAATTACTCTTCCCCAACCTTCTCCTTTCCTTTCTTTATCAAGGTCTCCAGCATTACGTTAGCTACAGAAATTAAACATTAATTACAACATTAATTTATAATAATAATTGAATTTCTGTCCAATTTATATTTTAGTTCTAATTTAGTCCTAACTAGATTTATCTACTTTTCTAATTTAATTCACACTCTATTTCTATTAAAATTTCATCCAAACTCAAATTTAACTACCAAAATTTCAATATATTTCACTAATTTCAAATTTTCCTCAATGTAGTCCCTCAAACATAAAACTTATAGCTTACTTTACATGTAACAATCTGATTTTGGGCTTAGTTAGAACAATGGTTTTGAGACCATAAATTTGAGATCGAGAAATTATTTTATTATTATTATTTTGGTGTCCTAGTATAATTATATGGGTACATGAAAATTTGGTGAATTAATTTTAGCGATTACATGCTTAATTGTGAAAAAGGACTAAATCACATAAAGTGCAAAAGTCCTGTTTTGTTAGCTAAAGGTGTAAATTGACTATGAATCATATTGTGGAGGTCTTTAAAGGGAAAATAGACCCTTTTGAGATAGGTGGCTGGCCATAGGAGACAAAGGGATAGAAAAGTCAATGTTTGGTGAAATTAGGTGATTAAATTGAATAAAATAAAACAAATAGGAAAAGTTGTCATTGTATGAAATAGTTGAAATTTGGGGTTGTCATAAGAGTAATAAATGGTTGGTTAGGCTTGGATAATGTGGAAATTCAATAAAAATTGATTTCCGGGCCTAGGGGTAAAATGGTCGATTTGTGAAAGTCTGGGGGCAAAATGGTCATTTTTCCCAAATTATAAATTATTGATCGTTTAGATTTAATTGATGATTAAGTGACTAAATGTTGCCATTTTACATCAGGAAATACGAAATCTGAACCTAGACCAGGGGAAGGCCAACAAGTAGATTAAATCATCTAGTCGCCTACATTTTGTAATCCGAGGTAAGTTGTACGTAAATAATGCAAATTAAATGTTATCATGTATTATATAATTAGTTGGCATGAATTGTTGAGTTGTGATGAGAATGTGAATTATGAAAATTTATGTAATAAAGACTTCCGGTTGATCATTTGGAATAGATTTGGATATTCATACCATGACATTGGGTGATATGTGTGCTAGTGTAAGACATGTTTGGGATATGCATCGGCCTCAAGATATACAAGCTAGTGTAAGACCTGACTAGGACATGGCGTCAGCTTGTTGCGTGCCAATGTAAGACATGTCTGGGACATGGCATCGACATCGATAGATGAGAGCCAGTATAAGACCTGCCTGGGACTGAGATTGGCTTCGATATATGAAAGTCAGTGTAAGACCTGTGTGGGACATGACATCGACTTTGATGTGCTAGCCAGTATCAGACCATGTTGGGACATGGCGTCGGCATCTTATCCAATGTTTGGGGCTATTGAGTATCCTGTAGTATTTCAAATAGTTCAATGGAAGATTCATGATTTATATTGAAAAAAGAAAAGTTATGACCAAGTGGTGAGTGGTATAGGTACCTACTTGAAATGTATGAGATGTGGGCTCAATATATGCTATATGAATTGTAGTAGATGGTGATGAGTAAGTTGTGCTTATGTCTATTCATTGTATTCATGAACAACCTATGAAATGTTATGAGCATAATATTGTATGATAATTAGTTGATGATTATTTACATGCAACTTACTAAGCTTTATAATTACCCCTTTTTCCATTCCATTTTCTTATAATGCTGCCAAAGTAGCTCGAGGATCATCGCCTTACGTTGGAGAAGCCAGTCACACTATCTCGAAGCATTTGGTATAGCTAGTTTTGTGACACCCCAAACCCGGCCCAGATGTTACGGCCAAGTTTGGTATGTCACATCAACGATATATTGATCATATTCTTTAGTTACTACGATTAGGTGAGTTTGTAAAACCGTCATTAAAAGTTTAGAAAGAAAACCAGATTTTGAGTCTGTGAAAGCTCTATCCTCTACCGTTTAGGGTTTATTTTATTTCAGAGTCTTGTTTTAAGTTATCTATTTGCTACGAGTGTTATATTTTGAAAACGTTGATTAATTTTATATAAAACCGGCGCAGCCATAGTCTACCCATTTTAGTCAAATTATAAATAAAGAGATAAAAACCAAAATAAAATGCTTAGGAGCGGCCTTGTTACAAATCAATAACCGAAAGAAAAATAATTCAAATAAGATGCTGAAAAGAATAACTTAAGAAAAAATTTAACCATGCGTCGCCCACGTGGCTACTCCGAATCCCTCCAGCTCAAAGCAAACTAGTTTAGGGCTCACATGCATAGATGGAAGGGAAGGTGATGAGTTTGGAAAACTCAGTGTGTAAAGTAAAACCAACTAGAGCCTAAATTGGTTCAAGCTTTACTGGGCCTAAGCCCTATCTAAAAATAGTATTAACTGGGCCTTAGCCCTATTCAGAAATTAGTGTGGCCCTTAACCCATTACAGAACAGAACATATATTATGCATGTATGCAGAAACCCAACCCATGTCCAGCCGTATACACCCTCGTATCAACCTTACACCATGTGGGGAGACAACTCAACCCACCCTTCCGCTACACACCACAGAGTTTGCAGCAGAGTTGCCAGAACAGATAATGTGACAGAGTCACCAGATACAGATATTGTGGCAGAGCCACCAGAACAGATATTTGTGGCATAGCCACCAGAACAGATATTTACGGCATAGCCACCAGAACACTTCCTCCATCAATAGATCCCAAATCCCATGCAACAGATATACATGTCATGGCATATAGCATACAAAAATAGAATATCATGCGTTTCAAACAGAATTAACCCAAGGGGTATAATAGTCATTTTACACCTAGGGGTATAATGGTAATTTTCAGACTTAGGGGTAAAATAGTAATTTCTCACCCTAAGGGTATTTCAGTAATTCATTCGTATTCTAAGGTTTCATGCTTACCACAGTTAACATCGCTTTTCTAGAAAATTCTTACCGCATGCTTTTACCAAAATGGGCCCGTTAGCCCACTACCCAAATTCAGCCCATCGAGTCCCAAAATTACCAACATGCATGAAAACTTGCACTCAACCATCTTACCTTTCGTAATCATCAGATTTACTGATTTAACCAACCTACGAGCGCTCGCACGCTCGTAAGCCCTTGATACACCAACATACAGGCATTTCGGCTTTTCGGCTTTTGCCGATCTAGTCTACTAGAGGGTGTTCATTTACACACCTGTTTGCGACCATTGTCAATGAAATCTTCCACGGTATCTTGCGATCGATCACTATGCTATTAGTTTACAAATCGAAGATAACCTTATGAAACCACTTACCTTTGTCAATCCTCAACTACTAGATCTAGTCTTTCCAAAGATCTTAACCTCCAACTACTCCTTGATTGATAGCCTTTAGTCCACCTTACTCATAACAGAACAATAAAAAAAACCAATAACCCTTTAGTCTTAGTCGATAGCCACCCTATGTGAATAGGGGTTTCCAGCTTTTCTTATTTCCCGAAATAATAAACAGAGAGATGTGATCTTAAGCACTTACCGAAGATTCACTTGCCAGAAACATTCCCAAGTACCTTCCTATTCCCGATCTGATGTAGATCAAATCCCCAAAATATGAGTAGAGAATAGATCTAATGATTCAACTTCTAGAACCTATTCTGAGGTATGCTTAGTTCGGTTTAAGAAGAAAATAAAAGAGATTATCGGCAGATGAGAGGTTAAGGTTCGGGTTTAATATAAAAGAGATGAAAAGAAGTTTTATGAAAAAGAGGAAATAATCGGTAATGGATGAGAGAGTTGAAGGTTTTCGGCTCTTGAAAGATTGGAATAAAGAGAGTAAAAGATTCGGCTAAGAGAAACAATCGGCTTCCAAGAAAATTCGGGTTTCGGCTTTTAAGGGTAATAGGCTATCTTTAATCGAGAAAGATAGTAAAAAGAGAAGAGAAGAGTAGAAGAAGATAGGTTCAGCTCTTGATGAATAAGAGATGAACAAGAAGGAAGCAACTCATAAAAGCCCAAAATTAAAAGAACAGTTTCGACACAATTCCTTCCTGACTTAAATTCCATGTTTTGCTCCTTAATTCTTGGCCAAATTCTATGTTTGAATTTCATTCAAACTCCTAACCGATCAGCAGCCTTATCCACCACTTCATCATGCTGCTAAGGAGAGTTTCGGTCCAACTCTACTACTCTCCCTCACGCATGCAGCAAAAAGAGAGTCCTTCACGCGCACAGCAGCTCGAACTTGGGTCCTCTAGGCACACCCCCACGCTGCTGGCCACTGGGACACAACCTTGTTTCTAATATAATACTGCCACAATAATTTATAACCCTTACCTACTTCAGTTCTGGCCCGCTTTAAAAAAATAAAATAGAATTCGCCCGCGCAAGGACTCGAACCTGCGCCCTCTCCGCGTGCCCAGCACGCTGCTGCCACTGCGCCACGGGCACTCTTTGTGCTAGATTATGCTCGCAACTCCTCTTAACCCCTATTTTAACTGCAACTTGAATACTAAAAAACAACCATTTGCCCGCGCCGTGCCTTGAACGCAGGCACCTCCCACGCCCTCCTAGCATACTTAGCCACCGGGCCAGGTGCTTGTTTGTGCTAAAACTCAGCCCAAATTATTAATAAGGCCTACTTCCTAGATTCCCTAAGGTAGCATAAAATTTATTTATTTATTTATTTATTTTTGCTAGAGTCTTGAATCGAACCCAAGCCTTTTCCCACACTATAAATCCATCATAATTCACTTAGATCTTACACTAAATAATTAATGACAATATTGATAAAAAGTTCCCGTAAAAAGTTAAAACATCAATAATTCTATCTCGGACCATCTTCTACCCAAACTCGGACTCCAAACCCAATATTTCTAGGCCCAATTTTTGGGGCGTTACAACTATCAGGAGATATCACACTATCACATGTTATATATGGTATGTATAGTTAGACTCTCACATACGCTATGTTAGTCCTAGACGACTAAACCATAGCTCTGATACTAATAAATATAACACCCCTAACCCGTATCCGTCATCAGAATAGGGTTACAGAGCTTTACCTGACTTATTTCAAAAACGAACATACATTTCTCATAAAATTATCAATCCAAAAATATAAACCATTCACAATCGTTCATATCATCCCTAATACGAGCCTACGAGGCCCAAAACAAGCTTTAGGAGTGGTTCGGGACTAAACCAATAACTCAAGAAATTTTGGGAAAACTTAAAAAATTTTACAAATTATAGGGGACACACACCCGTGTAGCTCAGCCGTGTGTCTCACACGGCCAAAGACCTGCCCATGTCACATGTCGTGTCCTAGCCCTTATTCGACCCCGTGTAACTCTCTGACTTGGGTCGCATGGCCAACCACACACCCGTGTGATTAGCTCATGTACCCTTTAAATGTCCTCACATGCCCGTGTGCTAGGCGCTAGGTCATGCCAAACCTGTAGGGTATACTGACTTATGCCACACAGCCGAGTCACACGCCCGTGTGCTGGGCTGTGTGGAGCATACTGACTTGGTTTCTAATTAAACACCAGGGGACGCACGGCTGTGTCACCTGACCGTATGTCACACACGACTGAGACACACGCCCGTGTCTCTACCCGTGTGGACAAAAATAGGCTATTTATCAAGCCATCTTTCTTACCCAAATTGTATTCACCTACACAAATCGAATAACATATAACATGGCATAAATAGGCATTCAAACCAATCTCAACCAAGCCTAATTTATGCTAAATCCATACCATTAATTACAAGATACACAAGTATCATAAATAGCCATTCAATGTCATAGCAAAATTCACATTCTCAAATCATCAATTTGATCACTTTCAATTATGCAACACTTTACCTAAAACCAGAACCATACCAATCTCAAATTCAACCATTTGATACTCCAAATACCAATTCACAACAAGCATATAAATGGAAATTATACACAACAATTCATCAATGGAAAAACCCTAAACCTTTAACAGTTTTGCAAATTAGTCCCTGGGCTAGCTAGATTAAGTTATAATGATCACAAAAACATAGAAATCATTAAAAACTGAGCAAAAATGCAATTACATGCTCTAGTAAATGTTGGCCAAATTCTCTCTCCCTTTCTCAACATTGGTGGACGGTTCTTAGGGTAAAAATATGAAGAAGATGATTTTTTTTTCATCTTTTATTATTTACACTAACTTATTTTTTCTAATTACAAAATTAACCTTAAAAATTAATTCAATTTACAACATTACCAAGCCATAATCATCCACTATCAAATTATTGGACTATTTACCACATAAGGACCTTCACTTTAAGTTTCTATAGCTATTAAACACCTTTAGCTAATCGAACTCAAGTTTTACACTTTACGCGATTTAAACCTTTTTACTAAATTAAGCATATAAACATCGAAATTTCTTAAAGAAATTTTTAAACAATAATACTATCATGCTGTAAACATTAAAATAATAATAAAATAATTATTTTAACCTCAGATTTGTGGTCCCAAAACCACTATTCCTATTTGACTAAAAACAAGTTGTTACATGTCTGGTATAATAGTCTATTCCTAATCATTGCCAATAGCAATTAAATTAATATGTTGAGGAATATCAACAATCTCTTTTAAATACAATGTCCTTAATTCTCTCTCCCTCCCGCAAAGTCAACATCCTCAAAAAACGAACATTGTACATCTTTTAAAAAATAATCTTAGTAGTGGGACTATAATTTATCTCTTTATCTATTATATCTTTCAAACTATCCTAAAAATCAAAAGGACCAATAATATATTTGGACACAAGTCTCTCAATTCTCCTTTTGGAGATATAACCTAATCTCTTGTGACACAATAAAGCTAAATTCTTAGTGGTTAATTTGTGTGTATTACCTATTACGGTAATATAGAATTATTCATTAAATAAAGTAATAGTAAAATAGATTATCATAACCAGATAAAGAATCAAGCTAACCAAATTTGAATTTTGGAAACTAAATTTTCTATTGTGAAAATAAACAAAAATAAATAAATTTATCCAATGTTGTTGAAAATCAAATTTCATCTAAAAGGCAGTACAATAAAAGTCTCAATAAAATCTAAAAAAAATCAATTCTAAATAATAATAATCTAAAATTTTTATTTCTCCATTTTCTACTGAATGACCATTGCCTATATAGATGTATCTTTCACCATCATTTGGCTTTTGGAAATTCTGGCAACCTTTTATAAACATATTGATGTGAGTTGTTGCATCGAAATTTATTCACCAAGTGTGTCTAGGTACCGAAGTCAAATTAACCTCAAAATAAATAAAATTAAGTTGTGCACATTTTCCACCACAAGAGAAGCAATCATCCTTAATTGAATCAATTTTTTTGTTTCTTTTGCGGTGCTGTATATGCAACTTTCTTATTTTTCTTTATATACCTCACTGAAGTTAGATTTGTTAAGAGCGTATCAATTTTAGCCTTTTTGTTCTTGAAAAATCTATTTTCAATGTCGGCCATGAATTCTTTGGCAATGGTAATCTTATCAGACATAATGCTTCTGAATTTTTCAATGCATGCAATATTGTTGGCAGCTGTAATAATAACTGAATGAAACAAAACAAATTAGCATGAGTCTTCAAATTTAAACCAAAAGAATTTTAATAAATGTAAACCTTATCTTAAGATACCAGACACTCTATTAATATTTTATCTTTAGACAAAATATAAACTTGTACGAGATATCTTGGTGTAGTAATCAGACGCTGACAATAAGAACATGTCAAATAATAAATCTTTCTTTGGGTCGATTTATTACTCATATGTAAAACTAAATAATTGTCACACATTTATTACCACAATTGCACATATAATTTTATTAAATATTAACCTTCCTTTAGGTTGATTAATTTAATATTAACATAACTTAAGTTACATACACATAACTTTTTATATTTTAAACAAAATAATTTCAACAATATAGATCACTTTGACAACTTATTATTTCAACTAAATTATTTTAAAATAAATATTAACATACCAATATTCAAATTTAATATTTCTTGCTCAAAGGTTAAAATTGATATTTCTAACCACACTATAATTTCTAAAATAAACAAAAATAAAATTATCTAAATCATATTATCAAAAATGAAAACCTTAATCTTTGACTGATTTTATATATAATAAAAATAAAACCCTATGCAACCAATACTCTTTTACTTCAAGATTTAAAACCATAAATTTTAATTAAACATGATAACAATAACCAAAAAGTAATCATGAATTATCTAACCAAAATCGAAATAGCCAAAGTAATTCTGTTCATTAAACATGAACAGCACATAACTAAAATTAAGTATAACCAAAATTTTGTTAAACAATAATAACAACCACCAAAGTAATCATGCGCTCAAATCAATTCACCATAATCGAATGATTATATAATTCAAACCTTAATATTTGAATTATATTTCGATTATATTCATTCAAAATTGAAGGATAACAACCCAACATTAAAGTTAAAATTGAAAATCAAAATTCTAAAATTTTAACATAAATACAAAACATCTAACGTATTTATAATTCAAACATCAAATCTATATACAAATTCATAAATCTTGGAAAATAAATCAATCCAAAAATAATAGATGCTAGGCTAATCTTTTAATCCACTTGCTCAATTTCAATTAGACTAAGAACGAGTTTAGATTCTTTACTAATATAAACTATAATCTCATCTAACCACATGATGCTAATTAGTATTAGTTAAATAATGAACCAATATTTATTTTCATTTTTCTTTACGTGCAAAAATTATTAAAGATAATATATAAAAAATATTGATAATAATAATGAAATTTTATTAAATTAATTTGAAAATTACAAATCCATTAATAAAATCAATACAACTTTTGATTGTCACATACTATACACGTTTTGTATGAATTGACTGGTCCTTGTAATGAAAATTGATTGGTTTTTGTAATGAAATATGATGCTGAATATTATAAAGTGGTCCGGTTTTATATTAAAATCCATGCATAATATACGTAAAATATTGACCCACAAAACCTTTATAACAACATGTTTTATAACACAAGTGGTCCACTTTAATATTAAAATCTATCCGTCACCGTGTAAAGGTGGTTCCATTCACTTTCCTGTAAATATGGTGCACTAGTTCACATCACCAATATATCTTTCAGGTATAATGAATTTATTTCACTTTTTAATTTTATAATAAAATTATTTTAATTAACGTTTTTTAACTTTGTTAATATGGTATACACATCGATTGTCACATGAATGATAAGCCAATATTTAATTCAGTTCTTAAATTATAAAAAAATTAAAAAAAATATTTTTTAAAAATATTTTTGTATACTTTTTTAATAGTTTTAATGATTTTTAATTTTAAAAATGATTGTAACACTCCCAACCCGGCCTAGGAGTTTCAACTAAGTCGAAGGCATTTCATTGATCACCGAAGTGGTCCTGTAAAGCCATGCTTTTGTTGAGTTGGATTGTATGAAAATTGCTCTTCTGTTTTAAAGGAAAACATCCATTAATTAATCTGACTTTACTTAGAAACCCAATTACAATATTATTAACGTGAAGTTTTGAAAAATGATTAAAGTTAAAAAAAGCTTCTCCAAACTTAAAGTATTTATAAAGTAGTGAAAAACATTATTAAGAATAATAGTTTTCTAAACCAAATATCCTGCAATTATCAGAGTATTAATTAAGTATCATGATTAGAGTTAATAAGCTAAACAATCCCAAACCTAAGATATAAAAGTAAGAAATAATTAATAATTGCAACCCTAAAAGCGATTAAGGAAAACTTTAAAATAATAGTAAAAAAATAAGTTGCTAGTCCGAGGTTCCTCCAATGCTGTATCGAGTCCTAATTCCTTGTGTTACCTGAGAGGTAAGAAAAATGGAGAGTGAGCTTATGATAGTTCAGTATGAGTCTTATTTTTAAACCACTACATATGATCATACAAACAGTAAAACATTCAATTTATAGCAACATAGCAATTAAGCATAATCTAAGGACCATTCAATAAATCAATGCATGTACAGGTTATGTTCATGATGCAATACAATTTTAGTTTTAAGTTCCTACCCATCCATTTTATCCGTCCTCAAGCATTGCTCGACACACCAAAACACATGTCAAAAACTGACCATATCGAATTTTTCAATGACAATGGTCGTTCACTTGTCATCTATGACGATGACTTTTACTACAATAGCTTACCATCCCAGTTGCCCATTTTTGATGGAATTTTAAAATATCATCCCGGTTTACCCAATTTTGATGACATTACCACCTACTTGTAACATCCAAAAACCTTATCCGTCTTCAAAATAGGGTTACGAGGCATTACTGATCAAACACAACATTTAATATACATTTCTCATACAAGATTCAATTTCACATAAATATCAAACTAACATAATCATATTGTCCCTTATAAGGTTCTACAAGACCTTAAAACATGCTTAGAAGTGGTCCCGGACTAAACCAATATCATTTGCAAACTTATAAAATTTTCAAACATTTAAGGGTCACACGCCCGTGTGAACAGGCCGTGTGACACGCCCATATGTCTAGGTCGTGTGAAAATAAGGCATACATACTGACTTGCACCACACGGCCGAGGACACGCCCATGAAAACTGGAGGGATTACTGACTTGGGTCACACTGCCAACCACACGCCCATGTGTCAGCCTGTGTGTCTAGGCCGTGCTAAACCTGTAAGGTATACTGACTTAATATCGAAGGGCTACCCCAGGGGACACACGGCCGTGCAACATGACTGTGTGTCACACATGGTTGAGACACACGCTTGTGTCTCTGCCCGTGTGGACAAAAATAGGCTATTTGCATAACCATTTTGCCACCCTATTTTCATAAGCATACACAAGTATAATTTGCTTCAATAATTCAACCCAATTGGCAGCCACATCTTAACAATTCATACACATATCATGCCATTTAGAAACCATCCTCTTAACTACTCAAATCCATAGCCAAAACAAACCAAATCTATATGCCAAAACCATCAAACTTACATAACTTCTAAATACATTTCCTCATCATCTTATCATTTATTTCACGTTTCACAACATATCACTTCATCATCTGAAAATCAAGCCAATTCACAACAAACCAATTTCCAAACAATAATACACCAATTTTTCAACTAACTACATAAGAAAACATATAACTATCACAAAATATGCCAAATCATAAGGCCATATATATCACCACATATATCATTTATCGAACACATAATTCAAGTCAACTTAAATATCCATATACACCACCATTTACAACCCAAATCTGATGGCTAATATCATAACTCAAAACATATCAAGATGACACTAGCCTATACATGCCATATACCATATATACAATGCTTCAAAAGTACCGATAAGATGATCGATAGTGTTATGACATTTCTCGACAATTCCCGAGTCTGAGTTACCTTCGATAATTTATAAAATAGTGAAAAAAAACATGGTAAACTTTCAAAGCTTAGTAAGCCATATACAATTAAAATCATCATACGAATATTTGCATATCAATTCAAATATGTTAAGCATAGCTAAACACATTCAATTTCACAAACCTTTCTCATTGTAGACAAATTCAATATCATAATTGAATTCATCAAATACTTCCCTTTTCAATACTCGTATGAATCTCGTATGTACTTGAGTCATTTAACTCATTCACACATTCTTTCTCGACTTGAATTTGTCTGTTGAACCATTCAGAATCGTTAAGGATACCCAGCAATCACATATATCTAAAACAATGCCATATCCTAGATATGGTCTTACATGTTATCACATATCGATGCCACTGTCCTAGACAGGGTCTTACATGAAATCAAATAATGAAGCCAATGTCCCAAACATGGTCTTACACGTAATCACAATACAATGCCAATGTCCCAGACATGGTCTTACATGTAATCACATCTCGATAACCTAATGTCATGACATTTGTATCCTATACTATTCCTAAGGTTCATACGCAACTTTCAGATCTCGTAACTCTAGCGATTCTTGTTCGTATTTGCTCGTTCAACATTCATAGCAATTCAATAACAATTAAACATGTATGATTCAATTTAAAGATATTTATTTGCATATGAACTTACCTCGTATTAGGGATTGACGTATCGGGTCGACTATTCAACAACTTTCGATTTCCCCCGATCTAAATCTAATTTCTTTCTTTCAGGATCTATATGAATTCAAAATTAACTCATTTAATTACCTATTCATTCAATTTCATCAAAAAATACCTATTTGGAAATTTTTACACTTTAGCCCCTAAAATTTCACATTTATTCAATTTAGTCCTTATTTCACAAATACATTAAATTCATGAAATTTCATTAAACCCAAGCCTAGCCAAATTTCATGTAGGTCCCTAGCAGCTCATATTTTTCATTTATTTCACATTTCAACCCCTCAATTTAAAATTTCTCAATTTAATCCCTAATATGCATTTTTACTAAAAATCACTTTACAAAACATGTATATCAAACACCAAGCTTTCATATTTCATCTTCAAACACTCAAAAACACATAGAATCATCTATGAAAACTCAAAAAATCTTTAACAAATTCAAAAATTAAAGCACGGGCTAGCAAGTACTCAAAGCAACGATCACAAAAATATAGAAATAATCAAAAACGGAACAAAAATAGACCTTCAATTGAGCATTACCATGGCCGAACCCTAAAACATCATATTTGGCTTCTTTTCTTTTGATGTTCAGTTATATATGAAGGAAAATAAAGATGAAAATGCCTTTTTTTTTTTGTTTAATATAACTTAATTAACTAATTTACAATTTTAAGCTTAATATAAAACATTTAATAACATCCATTTAATGCCCATTTATGTCCATTCCCACTATCAATGGCCTATTCACAACATAAAGACCTTCCATTTAAGAAGTCATGGCAATTAAGAACTTTAACAAGTAGAATGCAACTTTTGCATTTTACGCCATTTAGTCCTTTTTCTCAAATTGAGCTATTAAATGATAAAATTAACTCACAAAATTTTCACACATATATAATCACATGTTATAAACATAAAAAATAATATTAAAATAATTTTTTTGAACTCGAATTTTTGGTTCCAAAACCACTATTCCAATTTAGCAAAAATCGAGCTGTTACACTACTTCATGCAGTACTAAGTTTCAGTGTGGAATTGCCACTTTCTCCTAATGAACTCCTTCGTCCTCCATACCCAATTTTATGTAATCATGCACATAAATTCAGCATGTCATTCTATTTATCAATCAATAATCGATTACTATACTTATCAAGCACATTTACCTTTCAGTACGGTGTATGAATTTTCATACTAACAATCATTGGCATGTATATATGCAATTAATTCATACCAATTGCACATTTTCAATTACTTTATGCTAATTAAAAAAATATCACATATACAGTTTCTTCATACGAATTAACATTAGGATATTAACATGCTTAATTTGGATAAAACATACATGACATGTTCATATGTAGCGTTCACACATATAAGGTTCACACATATGGGTTGCACATCTAAGGTTTACGTATCTAGAGTTCACATGTATAGGGTTCACACATATAGGATCTGCACATGCAAGGTTCGCACATATTAAATCACATACTATATAACATCGGGGTTCGCATACTACGTCATACTATATAATATGGGGTTCACATACTAAAACTTTAAGAGTTCGTATGTATAAAACATATAGGGTTCGCATTTATGCACTAAGGGATTGCACATATGGGGGTTCGCATATAGGAGATTCGTATACATAGGTTCGTGTATAGGGTGTTCACCTATATAAATTACTTACTTTCTAATATTTCCTTTAATCATACATAATGATTTAAGTTTAGATCCCACACCTGATTTGAAAACACAAAAAAAACATAATTTGGATAAGGAAATCGAAGATCTATTGGGAGGTAAGGAACGATTTTGAATACCTTGAAATATTTTGGTTGAAAATTAGCTTGGCAATGAAGGAGAAGAGGAAGAACTATGGGAGTTTTTCTTGAAAAATTCTCTAGACAAAAATTCTACGGTTTGAAAATATTTTCAATTTATAAAACTCTTTTTCCCTAATGGAAATAGGTTTAGGAATTCATGTAGAATTAGGATTGGTTTAAATTATGGACTAAAATAAATAAAAATTTTGGGTTGGGATAATTGGAAAATTCGATACTTTATGGGGTAAAAATAAGAAAATAAAATATTTTGGTTGAAAACTGCATAAGGGGTTTCGATATTGGGACCAAAGAGAAAGCTAAAGCTTACCATTAAACCATCAGGCTTATTCTTGTTAATCTCTTAACAAAATTAATTTTTAAGTCATTCTAAATTCACTTACCTTATACTTAAAAAAATAAAATCTAAATTTTATCCTTATTTCTTCTAACCCTATTTTTGGGATGTGACAAATCTCCCTCCTTTAAAAAAAATTCATCCTCGAATTTTGACTTACCTTATCCGAACAAGTGAGGATATTTGACGAATCAACTGCTTGGGTTTCCAAGTTGCTTTTTTGGTTCCATGGTTATTCCATAAAACCTTAACTAGAGGTATTTGTTTATTTTTTAAAGTTTTAACCTCTCTATCTATTATTCTAATTGGATCTTATTTAAAAGATAAGTCTGGTCAGAGCTTGATCTCTTAAATAAGAATGATATGGGAAGGATCAAAACGGTAGCGTCATAACATGGACATATGAAACACATTGTAGATTTGATCTAACTCAGAGGGTAGTTCAAATTGGTAAGACGCTAGGCCAATTTGCTTCTGTACTCGTTAAGGACCAATAAAACGAGGACTTACTTTTTTTCGAACCTTAGAACTTTTCCTAAGGTGAGACTTTTTAAGAAGAACTTGTGATGATATCAACGACATCATTATCCTCCTATCCTCTTGTCACATAAACTAAAGCTGGTTGCTTCTCTTCTACACGGTTGGCACCTGGTGTTAGCACTCTCTGGCCTCGATTTTTGTCGTTTCGATTGGGACCACGATTTCCTTGTGCTTGATTCTAATTTTGGCCCTGATTTTGCAGTTGAGTGGAGTTATTCCAATTAGGACAATCCTTTATTTGATGTTCCATTGACTTGCACTTAAAACAAGTGTCGATCATTTTCCAACATTCACCTATGTGGTGTTTCTCACATATTGGCACTTTGGAACGTGTTCGTCAAGGGACTCGGGTTGTAGCCTAGCCCTTTTTGTAGGTCCGTGGTTTGAATAGTTTGAACCTGAATCTCTTTTTTTTTGGAACCTTCTGCCTCTTTTCTCGCTCCATGCGTTTAATTTTTTCTAAGATTTTGCTTTTTTTCAACCAAATTTTCAAATTTTCTTTTCTGGAGGAGTGCCATTTGTACTTCTAGGTCATATCTCAACCCCTCTTCGAACCTTGTGCTTTTATCTTGCTCTATTGCTACCAATCCAGAAGTATAACAACTCAATCTTAGAAATTCATCTTCGTACTTCGAAACTAACATATCTTCCTATTTTAATTTGATGAGTTCACGTCTACAAGCTTTAACATATTGGGGACCCATATACGTTTTCTAGAAAACATCTTGGAAATAGTTCCAAGTTACTTGTTCCGTAAGCATTCCCCTAACACCAACTTGCCACCATCTATAGGCTTTGTCTCTTAACAAGGACACAAGTCCTTTTAAATTTTACTCTGGAGTGCAATTTAGGTCCTCCAGAATTCTCTTTGTTGTTTCCATCCAATAGTCTTCTATACTAGGGGTTGTTCCGATGACTATTTTGAACAATTCAGCCCCATTAGACTTAATTTTTTTAGCGACCATCTTTCTATTAGCATTACTTGATCCGATGGACCTTTGAAGAGCTCTCAGCATAGTTTGGCTCACTACATAGTCTCTCACAGTTCCATCATTCTGATTTCCCAATCCCATATCTCCATTGTAATGACCTAATCCATCCTTGACGGTGGAATTTTTTACATAATCCTGGGTTGGGTTTTCTCCCTATACCGTGGGTGGTTCAACGGGTAGAACCCTACACGGTCTACCCTTAGCATGTCTATCTTGGGTTTTCATAATGGTATTTTATAAAAATCTAGAATTTCAAGCAATTAGTACCTAGTTCAAGTTTTCAAGTTGTATTACGTTTCTATCTAAGGTTTTTCTACTACTAGAAAGTTTTCTACAGTACTTGGCATCAGACTCCTCGGACTAGTTTTTCAATAGATCCTATAAAAATATTTTTATTCCTATGCATGGATACAATTTTACCATTAGCATTGATGTTAATTGTAGCAGCCCATTTTCAATGAAATCGGAATAGTGGTTTCGAGATCACAAATCCAATTCAAAAAGAAAACTTATTTTAATATTATTGCATGGTCTGCATTATGATAGGAATGTTATATGAAAATTCTGATAAGAAAAATTTTATCGATTATGTGTTTAATTATGGAAAGGTCCAACTTGCATAAAATGTAAAAGTTGAATTCTAGTAGCTAGAAGGATCAAATAACTATGGAACTCAAAATAAGATGTCCTTATATGGTAATTAGACCATTAAAGAAAAGTTAGTAGATATTTTTGGTGATTCAACCATGGAAAAATTAGAAAAGGCTAAGGACTAAATTGAAAATCAAAATAATTAAAAGATGATAATAGAAAATATCATCTTATTTTCATTATCTTCCCCAAAATTTGCATGGAAACCCTTAGAGAGAGAAAGGAAACTAATCAAGCTTAATTAGGTATGTTTTCTTGCCCCGTTTTTAGTAATTTTTATTTTTTTTAGATCAGGATTTTATCTTTTTAAGATCGGGATAGCTTAATCTATCTATTTTGGGGATTAATTTGAAAAGTTATCAAAGTAATAAAGTTTTTTCATGGATCAAAATGCTGAAAATTTGAAATTTATGGTATAAAATGAAAGGTTGTAAATAGATAAACAACTTTTACAAAGAGAATTTTCATGAAATTGTGATTTAGGGACTAAACTGAAAAAGTGTAAAACCCATGGAAAAATTTTGATTTTTAAGAAAATCATGGGTTGTTATTAAGACATGTAAAAATCTCTTAGGCTTGGAATAAGGATTAAATTGCATGAATTTCATTTTTCGAGCTTAGGGACAAAATTGGAATTTATGAAAAATTTAGAGGCAAAATGGTAATTTTTCCTAGAGTGTAAATTAAATCCAATTGAATATGAAATGTGATAAAATTGATGATTAAATTCATTTACATAGATCCAGACAACTCAAATTCGAAGCTAGATCAAAGAAAAGAAAAGTTTCGGATTAGTAGATTTTCATACACAAACAAGTATTGAGGTAAGTTCGTGTAACCGAATTGTGTTTATTTATAAGCTTGAATTGATTGTGGTATGTGATTGTATGAATTATATAAATGTTAAAAATAAATGAAATAATCATATGTTCAATCATATCCGAAAAATTATTAAGTTCCGTTTGAATAATGAAATTCGATGGATATATGTGATTTCCCATATTAGATGTGATCTTGCATATGTTGCAGATAGAATATAGCTCTGATAAGTAATCCTTTTATAGCCCTCTCGAGCATCCTGTTAAATAGTTCTTTCCACCATCCAGATGGGTAGTGACTCTGCATTTGTTGCACACTACCACAGCTCTGTGTGAGCGTCCTGGTACATGATTTGATCTGTTGTGATCTAGCATATAATGTGGACACAAACACATCTCTACGTGAGTGTCCTGATATAAGCTCTTATGGGCTTCCTGACATGGCTCACTTGAACTCCCTGTTACCTTATCCAGTGCTCCCAGATATTAACTCTTTGGAGTTATCTGTTAAGCTTTATAAGCTCCCTAAATGAAACTCTTATGAGTTTCCTGTTTAGCCCGGATAAGTGTCCTGTTACATGGCTCATTTGAGCATCCTCATATGTGACTTGAGAGTATGCTCTCTGATTAAGTGCCCTAATAGGTACCCCTGATTATCATTTGACGGTTTACAATTTTGTACACCTTGAGAGTACTACCTGATTATCCATTGATATTTCAATAATTCAACGGAATAAATTCCTAACATGAGAAATTGTGAGACTAAGAGAACTATATCTTGAATGCTTCTGAAATACCTGAAAGTTTATAGCAAGATGAGCTCATCCATGCTTACTTGATGTACATGTGAATTATGTGACTAACTTGCTTATTTGAGTATATGTGATTAGGCAAATTTGCTAATTTGTTGGAAAGCATGATATTGTTATGTTTATTTAAATGAATAGGATTGGTAAGTTTACTTCCCATTATACGAACTTACTAAGCATTAAATGTTTACTAGGTTTTATTTTCTCTGTTTTATAGTGCTCAGAAGCTCGCAAAGGTTGGAGATCGGTCAGAGTATCATTGTGACAGCCCGATTTAGGGCCTAAACGGAATGGTGGTTTTGAAACTACAAATTAGAGATAGAACTAATTATTTTATAATTATTTTGAGGTCTATGATGTGGTTGCATGACTGTGTGAAAATTTCGTGAAGAAATTTTATGCCAAAAGTGTCCAATTCGAAATTAGGGACAAAATTGAATATGTTGCAAAACTTGCATTCTAGAAGCTTTTAGCATGAAATTGCTTTAGAATATTAATTATAAGTCCTTAAATAGAAATTTTACCAATTTCTGTGATTTTGGACAAAAATGGGCTTCCATGGATAAAAATTGAAAGTTTAGTAAAAAGGGCATTTTGGTCATTTAGTTAATAAATGAATTAAAAAGGGAAAAATCAATCAAAAATTTGCTCATCTTCTTCATTAGGCCGAAATTTCAAGGGTTCTCCATAGCTGGGGTTTGTTTCAAGCTTCCAAGCTCCATAGTAAGTGATTCCAAGCCCCGTTTGTAATGTTCTTTACGTTTTTGGAGTTTCGGTAACTTGATTAAACTTATTCTAACAATAATTTAACCTAGGGTTTATATTTGGAAAAATACCCATAGGTGAAATGTGTTTATTTTGATGTTTTATGGTAGAATATGAAGCTTTAAATTGTGTTAAACAACTTTTGCTAAGTGATTTTACTTGAAAACGAGTAAAACGACATAATCGGTAAAAATACCTAATGTTCATAAGTGAATGTTAGAGTGTGAATTTGATTGCTATAGAAGGGAAAAATGATCAACATGTCATAAAACATGAGAAAATAGGATGAAGTTTAATTTCCGAGCCTAGGGGCAAAATCATAATTTTGTGAAACTTTAGGGGTAAAATTGTAATTTTTGCCATAGGATGTTTTTGGAGTAATTTGAGTAATGTGAGACATTAATAAGTCAAATGTGTTATTATAGATCAAGAAAGACGTGGAATCGACCTTGATCGGGGAAAAGAAAAGATTTCGGACTAAATTGCAACATTTCTATATTTTGCACTGAGGTAAGTTTGTACGTAAATAATTTATCGATTCTTTTTATTTTATTATATTTTGTTATCATATGAAATGTGGCTGCCTATAGAATGATTATTTGTTGTAAATTGCAAATTGAAAAAGGACTATGAATAAATTGTAACATGTTGGAAAGTGAGGAATTTCCCGGTTGAGCCTTCGGAATAGAAACGATACGAATGATCTATTGTGTGGTCACCTGTGTAGTACTAAGTGCAGGCTACTACGTGTACTGGATTATTGGTCGCATGTGCAGTACTAAGTGCAGGCTACTATGCGTACCCGATAACTTCGATCACGTGTGTAGTACTAAGTGCAGGCTACTACGTGTATCGGATAATTGGTCACATGTGTAGTACTAAGTGCAGGCTACTATAGGTACCAGATAGCTTTGGCTACAAGTGTGAAAATATGTCCAGGCAACTGAGTATCAATTATTATTCCGAAGAGTTCAACGGGAAAATCGATTAAGTAAAAATACATGTGAACATGATTATATGATGAATAAGTGCAGGTATATGTTTAAGAAAATTTTGAGCAATATGCTCGATATTTGAGTGAACTTCGATAAGACAAAATGGATTAAGTGAAATTATGTAAGAGTGAATTTTAGTAGTAAAACAGTGTTGGACAACAGCAATTATGTGACTTTGAAAATTCACCAAAAATTGTGTAAGTTGAATTAAATTTCAAATAAATTATGGAATTAAATATTAATGAGTCTATTTTCATATAAAAGAAACAGGGGGAGCAAAAGAGTTCTATATTATATGATATTCTAATTTTTGTGAGAAAGTGTTAGAATGAATTTGAGATCCCCTCTTCTGACTTGGAAAAATTGTTAAAAATTGTATAAAAATAATTATGGGTTATAATTTATATGCCTAGAATATTTTATTAGTCTAATTTTAATATAAAGAAATAGAAACATTATCCGAGTTCTGTACTATGAGATATTTAATTTTAAGTAAGAAGAGGTCGGAACTGTCAGACAGTGAAATAGGGGAAACTTTAATGAATAAACTGTACTAATTGGATAAACCAAAAATTCTGAATTTTTATGGTAAGAAATTATATGAGTCTAGTTTTTTATAAAATTAACGGGTTTAAATTTGGAGTTCCGTAACTCCAGATATAATTGATTTAGTGACAGTGACTCAAGAAAATAGCTTGACTTGAACATGAGATTATGTACTATTATGATTGTTTTATTTTGAGAAATATGTTGATAAATTGTATATCACTTACGTACTTACTTACTAAGCTTTACGCTTACTCTCTTTTCTTTCTCTTTTCTTATAGTGTCACTAGGCCAGCTCGGGATTCGGAGATTATTGGAGATCCATCCGCACTATCAATACTTTTTGGTATTTTGTAAACATTATTTTGGAGTTATGGCATGTATAGATGACTTGGTTATTTTTGTTATATGTCATAATTAAATTTGCCTAAAATGTTGGTCTTCAAAATTTAATAGTTCATTTTGTATATGCCCGTTGATGTTAACTAATATTGTTCAGATTATAGGACATGAAAATGTATGTTTTAAAAAAAAAATTCTATGTCATGATTTCGTACGTTTGCATGTATTACCCTGTTCTGGCTTAGAACACGGGTAAGGGGTGTTACAATCATCACACTATCCACCAGTTTATTTTGGTAAAAATAGTAAACTTATTTTGGTATAATGGCATGTATAGGTTAACTTGGCCAATTGATGGCTTTAAATGGCTGTTTATAATCTAGCCAGTGGAATGGCTAGTAATGGTTTGATTTGGTATATTATTATAAGGTTATATCATGTTAATATATATATATATATATATATGTATGTATATGGTATGTTTTGGTTGAATTAAAGTAAAATATAAGTCTTTACTAAAAGGTAAGTTTGATAATAAGAATGTATATGATGTTATTTCATACATGTTATTCATGTTTGCTTGATTTATATGACCTGAATTTTTTGGCAAATATATGCAAGTGTTGTTATAGGTTGAAGGTTAAATTTGGGTGAGAAATCAGGCTAGGAATTAACCTTATTTTGTCCACACGGGTAGACACACGACTATGGTCTTGACCGTGTGTGACACAAGGCCTGGCACCTGGGCATATGGTTTGGCCCTGTGTCCCTCGCATATTAAATTTGAGAAACAAAATGCTCAGAATTTGGCGTATGGGTAGAGACACGGGTGTGTGTCTCAGTCGTATGTGCTACACAGCCTAGAACATAGGCGTGTGTCTTGGCCGTGTGAAACCTGCACCTAATTTGTGAAAATTAAATTGACTACACGGCCTAGCACACAGGTGTGTGGCAGGCTATATGGCACAAGTCAGAGAGTTACATGAGTAAGGACACGGCCATGTGCCTCACATCGAATATCCACACGGCCTGAGACATGGGCATGTCACTTGGCCGTGTGACTTTTGTATATAAGAAAATTTTTAAAATTTTGAAAAAGAAATTTTGAGATCCCGATTTAGTCTCGATTTGTTTCAAATGTTTAAATTGGGCCTCAAGGGTCCATTCAAGGGACGATATGATTAGTATCGGATATAAATAGTAAATAATATGAACAATCTAAAATTGTTCTGTAAACTCTAGTAATGCTTCGTAACCCTGTTCCGCTAACGAATACGGGTTAGGGGTGTTACATTAATCAACCATATTGTTTCTCTATTGTTTAATTTGGGAAATTGGCATATTTGCAACTAGTCCTTCTAGTTTAGATTTTTTCATAATTCACCTCTTATTGGTTTTTCACACTATTCTATCTTTAAATTAGCTAGCTAGACTTTCTTGTCGTGTAACGCCCTATTACCTGACCTGATCGTTAGGTCCGAACTACAATATGCCATATTCATTATCGAAGCAACTACAATCGATTTACAATTTAATTCAATAGTTAATACATATTATTAAATTCAAAGCGTTATTAAAACAAATTATACAATCATATACAAACCCTATATGAGCTTACGAAAGCTTCTAGATGACTCAAGGTCAAATAAGGACCAAAATGTAAGTTTGCAAACTATTGGGTTGGTGTTGTGAATTTGGAGGTTTCAGGTCGCGACATAATTCACACTGACTTCAACTCGTCATGATGTGATCATTTGTTCTTAAAAGGTCCAACTGGTGCTAATTCATATCACCTAAAAAATCCAACATATATATCAATCAATCATTTCAACAATATAATCGTTCTCATATGCATAATTTTGTTTATTAACACTAAATGTAATACCCTAAACCTGGCCTAGAAGTTTAAGCCGAATCTAGACTAGTTACTCCAACGAATTGAAAACTTATTTTAGTAATTATCTAGAAAACCTTCAAAACATTACTTGATTCATGGTGGAAAATCTTTTCGAAGTTTAACGTTGAAAACCGAAATCCATTTTTTTTTACTTGAGTGATTTTGTAGTTTCGCATTGGAAATTACCAACTATTGACGAATTTAGAAAAAACCAAGATGAACTCAAAAACAGGCTACAAACCCAAAAGGTTAAAAACATTTCTACATTAATGGAAAACAATCGGAGCTCCCACACGCTGCCCGATCCTAAGTCAGAGACTTACCTGAACAAACAAAGATAAAAACCAAGAGGTGAGCTATAAAGTCAAGTGTATAACCAACATCTATTTCAATTAACATAACATAATATTTAAATCAACGTACATGGAGAATTTAATAGCAAGTATAAGATCAGAACGAAACATATTTGAGTATTAAAGAGGTTTCCATCATGCTAATATAACAAAACAACACAAAAAAAATGGAACAAGATAGAGCAGAACATAACAGAACAGAACTGAACAGGAATGAACAGAATAGAGCAGTGTTGAACTGAACTGAACAGAGCAGAACAAAATAAAATAGAGCAGAACAGAACAAAATAGAGGATGTATGTTTATGCAAATGCGATATTTTTTAAAACAAATCAAAATGCAAATTTATCAGAAAACATCCTACCCAACTCCGCTACACACCAAAAGAGAGTTCCCCCAGAACTCGCCCAGCTAAATCACACCAGCAGATAACTATGGACAGTGCCACCAGATTTTTGTAGTTAAACTTCCAGATCGGATACATGTGGTCAAGCCACTAAATTATAGTTAAGTTTCCATAATAGAAACGTGGATAAACCACCAAATAATGCAGATAATCAAACTATCAGAAACTATATCCTTTCACATCATGTAATGGCCTAAATTCAAGGTTATCGGAATAGTGGTTTCGTAACCACAAATCCGATTTAAAGAAAAATTTATTTCAATAAATTTTTGCATGAAAATTGATATGATAGGAAAATCGTATGAAAATATTAATAGAAAAATTTTACCGATTTAGTGGTTAGTTAAAAAAAGAAATTATTGAAGAAATTGGGTAAAATAAGGTATCGGGACCTCTATCTCGTAAAACTGAGTCGAAAATAATTTTATAAATATTTATGAAATGTTAGTAATGTGGTATTAAAATGTCGCTAGGAAATTTTAATGTTTGGGTTGTTAATTAAATGAAAAGAACTAAATTGTAAAAGGTGTAAAAGTGGATGGGATGATTAAATAGCTTAAGTGTCTAATGAGAGAGGATTTAAAAGGCAATTAGACCCAAAATTTATTTGGGCTGGACGGCAAGGGCATGAAATCAGCAGGAAAATTGATAAATTAAGGGCAAAATTGGAATATTGCAAAATTAACTAAATAAAGCTAGGACTAAATAGGAAATATCTAGATTTCTCTTCATTTCTCTTCAATTACAACAGTTAAAAATGCCATAGGAGGGTTCTCTAAGCTGGTATTTCATAATTTTTGCACCAAGTGAGTTAATCCTTGCCTTTTTCTTGTAATTTTTGTGTTTCTAAGACTTTTACAACTAGGTCCTACTATTAAATTCATTAGTTTTTGATTTCATGGATGAAATTGAAAGTCACCATGGTTGAGTACTGTAAGTTTATGATGAAATAGAATGAAATTTAAGTTTTAATTTGTTTATAAAATGATTTTATTAGGTAATCTCAAAAGAAATTGATTTTTAGGACCTAATTGTGAAAATGTTTGGAATTAAAGTCTATTGCTGAAATTTTGATTCCAAAAGCTTGTAAACTAGTTTAAGGTGATAGAATAAAGTGTTAACTGAGAAAAATCAGCTCAATTGAGAGGCTAATTGAGTTGGGACGAAATTGTTATTTATTAAAAGCTTAGGGGAAAAATGGTAATAAACAGCTTGCACTAAAACAATATTGGACAGCAGCAGTAGACTAACTTTGAAAAATCACAATAAATTTTAGGAATCGAATTAGAAGATTAAAAAAATATGAAATTAAATATTATTGAGTCTAGTTTTTCATAGAAGAAACAGTGTAAGCAATGAATCTGTAAATCATGAGATATAATGAATTTTGTGAGACAATGTCAGAATGAATTCGAGTTCCCCTATTTTGACTTTAGAAAATAATAAAAATTTTAATAAAAATAATTAGGGGCTTAAATTTATATGCGTATGATCCTGAATGAGTATATTTTCAAAAGAAACAAAAGAGAACATCATCCACATTCTGTATTAAGATATAATTAATTTTTAGTGAAGAAGGGTCAGAACTATCGATGACAGAACAGGGGTGATTTATAGAATAAACTGTACTTATTGGCTAAACCAAAAATTCAAAAAAATTTATGGTAAGAATATATATGAGTCTAGTTTTAGGTAAAATTAACAGATCTTAATTTGGAGTTCCGTAGCTCGAGTTATAAATAATTTAGTGAATATGACTCAAATAGATAGCTTTGAATAAACTATAAATAATAATAATGAAATTATAGAAATTGTTGCATATGAACATGAAATGTATTAAATTGATGATTAAATTTATTTAGATCCGTAAGATTCAAATACAAAGGTAGATCAAGGAAAGGAAAAAGTTCAGGATTAGTAGATTTTTTTACACGAACAAGTATCAAGGTAAGTTCATGTAACTTGAATTATATTCTTAAATGCTTGAAATGTATGTTATTGATGTGAATATGATTTGAAAGTTCATTGTATGAAAATTGATAAAACATTAATATATTTGATAAAAAGGGGAAGAAATCCCGGTTGAATAAAAGGAAAATTCGATGGATCTCTAAAAAGGAATTGACGGTAAAAAAGATCAAGCCCGGACGGGTGATCCTATCCTGATATAGCCCTCCCGAAGAATATGTGGAAAATGGATTTAGCCAGACGGTAATCCGAATTAGGGTCTAAATTTAGCTTCGGATGGTAATTCAGATCAAAGCTCATTAGAGTAATTGTCGCTTGAGGATTTATCCTGGTCTGGTAATCCCGACAATACTCTATGAGTTTATATTACAGGGGATTTAGCCTGGACTGGTAATCCCACTGTAAGGATGAGGTTCGTGGGAGTGTGCTCTCTGAAATTGAAATGTGCGCACATGATTATGAATTGACGGACCCGGGAATGTACACTAAAAGTGTACCTCTGAAAATCCATCAAAATTCCGAGAAATTCAACGGGATAAATATGGAAAAATAATAAGGAAATGGAAATCATGGTATTGATGAGCTCATCAATCATAGTATATATTATTGGTACA
Source organism: Gossypium arboreum (assembly GCF_025698485.1). Taxonomy (NCBI): domain Eukaryota; kingdom Viridiplantae; phylum Streptophyta; class Magnoliopsida; order Malvales; family Malvaceae; genus Gossypium; species Gossypium arboreum. The sequence continues at coordinate 42,481,329 of NC_069074.1, read as the reverse complement.
TGGAAATTATTGTACTAACTTGAATGTTGAGTTTGTGCATGTTAGGGTAATAATGCATTGAATGGATATAGGAATGTTTATTGTATTGTATTGAAAATATTAGGTAAGTATAATTCTTGTTACATGTGCTTACCCTGTTTCATTTTCCCCTGTTTTGTAGTGTTAAGAGCTCAGAGGTCGGATTTGGTTGGAGACACATCACACTATCAACCTCAATATTTCGGTATATAAAGAAACTTTATTTTGGAAATAATGGCATGTATAAGCTAATAAAGTAAATGTTAACGTGAAATGAATGTAAATTTAGCCATTGGTATGGTTAACAAACCTAGTTTTGGGTATATGATGACGTTATCTTATAAATATGCATGAATTTATCTTGAAAATATGTTGAATTGGTTTGGTTGATGTGGATTGGTCTTGATTTAATATTGAAAGGAAGGTTAGATATTTATAAAGGGGCTATATTGAATATAAAAAAAATCGTAAACTCCGGGAATACCTCGTACCCTATTCCGGCAATGAATACAGGTAGGGGGTATTACATTTGTTGGTATCAGAGCTATGGTTTAACCTGTTCTCGGACCAACATAGTAAATACGGAATTAACTATACATGCCATTTATATTATTATTGATAGTGTGATATCTCCTGACCATTTAAATGTGTTTTTCTTATAGTAAATGTCTACCGACCGAGCTCAATCTGAGGAAGCTGGGAGTCATACTCCGGCTTCTGTACAAAGAGAAGAAACTAGTAGTAGAAGGCCCGGGACAGAGGGTCGAGGGAAAGAGGTAAAAACAGCCTTCTTTCAAATGATGAATGAATGGTTTAGTCAATACTTAGGAACTAACCCTGTAGTGCAGCAAGTTCAAGCTCCCCCTCCTGCTCCTCCACCGGTTCCTGAGATCCCACAGGGTACAGGTACTGAATCTGTCAGAAAAGGAAAAGCTCCAGTAGATAAAATTTGAGAATATGGGGCCGAAGAATTTCAAGCAGCAGTTGATGATGATTCCGAACGGGCTGAATTCTGGTTAGAAAACACTACTTGGGTTTTGGAGGAATTATCTTGTACACCAGAAGAATGTCTGAAATGTGCCGTCTCACTGCTAAAAGACACAGCTTACCATTGGTGGAATACTAAAGCTTTAGTTGTTCCGAAAGAAGAAATTACATGGGAATTCTTTCAGACCGAGTTCAGAAAGAAATATATCAGTCAGAGGTTTCTCGATCAGAAGAGAAAAGAATTTCTTGAGCTGAAACAGGGTAACAGATCAGTATCTGAGTATGAAAGAGAATTTGTTCAATTAAGTAAATATGCTCGAGAATGGGTACAGTCAGAAGCTGAAATGTGCAAACGAGAAGGGTTGAATGAAGACATTAAGCTACTGATCGGAATTTTTGAAATTTGAGAGTTTGCTACATTGGCAGAGAGAGCTTATAAAGCAGAAGAATTGAGCAAAGGAAAGAAACAGGCTGAGAGGGAAGCTCGGATTTTTAGTAAAAGACCAATAGGAAAATCCCAGTTTTCTACTCCAAAGAAATTGAAGAAGTATCAAGATCGTTCTACCTCAGCCACTGGGTATTCGGGTAGAGAGCGAGGTTCTCAACACACTAACCCAAGACCTTCCACTCCATCAGTTACCACTGTTGGCAGTGTTGATACCCCTAAGCCGAGATGTCAATACTGTAATAAAATCCATTTTGGTGAATGCCGATTTAAGAGTGGGGTTTGTTATCGATGTGGTTCTTTCGACCATTTCCTTAGAGATTGTCCAAAAAGAGGTGAAAAAGAAGCTGAGTAGATATCGAAGCTAAGTAATCCAGTTTCGAGGGGAAGACCACCTCGACGATCTGGTAATGTCAGTGGTAGCCGAAGAGCTACGAAAGATATTGCAGGCAGGTCTGAGGCACGAGCATCTACTAGGACATATGTCAATCGAGCCAGAGAAGATGCCTCAGCACCCGATGTTATTACTGCATTGATTGATCCTGGTTCTACGCATTCATATATGTGTGTTAAACTTGCAATTGTTAAAAAAATTATCTATTGAACCTATTGAATTTGTGGTTAAAATCTCGAACCCCCTGGGCCAGTCTGTGTTAGTGTAACACCCCTAACCCGTATCCATTGCCGTATTAGGGTAACAAGGCATTACAGACATAAGTACAATTTCTAATATTCACATGTTAACACAGTTCATATTCATATATAGAGAGGTATATAAATAAATCAACTAATTAAACTATTCAAATAATTAAAACAACATTATCAAATAATGTACTATTTTGAATCTAACAAAAACTTCATTAATCTTTTACTAATTCGATTGCCCAAAATATACTTATACAAACTTATTGACTTCGGCTAATTAACAAGCTACTCAATCAAGCATATTTTTAATTTATAACTAAAACATGTGTTCAAAGAATATTATATACATATATATCTAGAAGTCACGCACTTATACATGTCATTGCCACGCCATGTACAAAAGCTTACTAAAATTATACATTAATAGAACTCACTAAAATCATATACACATAGTCACTCAATTTAATCAACTTATATTCGGCACTTGTACATTATAACATGTATAATCAATTTTTATTATAATTATAATTAAAGTACTAACGTATACATTATACAACTTTCATATAACATCAAATAGGTCATTTTTCCATGCATTTAGCCGAACATAAATGTGTTTAACAACTAAGCTGTGACAATTGTTCACTTCCAACTTTGTTAATCAAGGTACACTAACGAACCATGCCCGACATCCAAATTGCATATCCCAACTAAAATGGCACAAATATCATATTTGAAAATCAGATCTATAAACCCATTTTTTTTGTACCACAAATAATTAATACCACCTTTCTACCATGAACTTATAAACGTACACATGTCAACCTAATAATAATAATACATTTGCAGAAACACACATACTACATAACTACTAAAGTAAAAAAAAGCTAATTTAACTTGTTTCTACTTCCCCAATTCATTACATTATTATCCTTGACCTGTCCACATATACATAATATGATTATTTCACTCTAACATTAAATCGATTTAGTAACCCATTCACAAAACAAGGCATATTTCATTAAACCTTTGCAACATTCGAACTTAGCCATACAACATTTAATACTAATTCATAATTTAATACTTATATTATTATAGCAACCAATTTCATATTTATATTATCTATATCTAGCAATAGTCGAATCAACTAAGCATGTTAAGGAAAGATATACAAACCAAAATCTTTTCATCAACCACCTCCAAAGATCCAACCACTATCATGCTATTTCTGAAATATATAACACCTATCCAAACTATTATTCCTTTATAGCATGTAACATTAAAACTGAAATGAATTCAGATCATAAGCAAACGTACTGAAATAAAACATAAAAACTTAGCCATTTCGCATGGCTTTATACACAACCAAAATTTACCATCCCAAAACACACTTTAGCCTATACATGCCATAATTCGAATTTAAATTATAAAGGTACCCAAAATAGTAGATAGTGTGATGAACTTCGCAGACGATCCCCGAGCTTGTTACTTGAGTTTCCAAAAAAAATCTATAAAACAGAAATAAACATTCACAAGATAAGCTATTATAGCTTAGTAAGCTATAAGCAAATAAACAAACTTATAATATAACTATCTCAATAATAAATTTAACCGAACCACTCTAATATGAATATATTCATTCAATAAATCATTATATCGAATATTAATTACTTACTGTCATTACCTTGACTTGGTAACAATTTAATTCATACCTGTCACATGGCTCGTTTAACATATTCAAATATAGCTTATCACTGCCCAATGAACCATTCGGAATTGGATAGGACACTCGGATAGTAACATAAATCGTACAATGCCAACATCGCAGAGGTGGTCTTACATGTAACCACATATCGATGCCACTGCCCCAGACAGGGTCTTACTCGTAAACACATATCGGAATCACATATCGATGCCATGGTCTTACTCGCACACATATACCGGAATCCTATGTTATGACATATGTATCCTAGCTATTCCTAAGGTTCATATGGGGCTTCTGGACGCCATAACTCGGTCGAATTGAACTCGGAAATGTAATAGTCAAATTTAATCATTGTCGGCCATAGCATATTAAAATTAAACATTTCATAACAGCATATAAATATAACATTTAATTACTGTTAAATATGACTCCTATTTTCAGTCAAATTTGAAAAATAGTCTTTCAGTTAAACTCTGTTTACTTGTTTCAATCAAACACTGATTAGTTTAGATTATTTTACTATTATTTAACTTATGAATTTAGCCTATAAATAGGCTCTTTTACAACCTTAGAAAATATACCTATTTTTAGAGATTAGAACTCATAACACATTTAGAGAATTTTGTGTTTACGTTTTGTGGGTTCTTTGTTTTTTGGGTTTTCGGGGTTTAGTTTTTATCTCCATCTTTTGTACTCTTCGTTCTTTTGCCATTATAGTAAAATTATCTTTGCCCGTGGTTTTTTATCCTCTTTGGAGGGGTTTTTCCACGTTAAATTTGTGTTTTCAATTTCTCAATTTATTCTGCTATTTTCTTGTTCGTTGCTTAATCGGGTCGAAATCCTAACAAGTGGTATCAGAGCTAGTTTAATTTTCATAGATCAGCCCGTTCAGAGATGGCAACAACAAGGTTTGAAATTGAGAAGTTTGATGGTGAGACAAATTTCAATCTGTGGCAAGTTCGGTTGATGGCAATTCTAGTTCAATCAGGCTTGAAAAAGGTTGTTATCGGGAAAAGCCTGAGAATCTAAATAAAACAGAATGGGAAGAGCTTGATGAAAAGGCTTTATCTGCAATCCAGTTGTGCCTCACGAATACAGTATTGCAGGAGGTATTGATGGAAAAGACCTCATCTGCCTTGTGGAAAAGGTTAGAAATTCTTTACGCGACTAAGTCTCTGGCTAACCGTTTAGTGTTGAAACAACGTCTATTTACGTTTCGCATGAACGAAGGTGAGCTTCTTAGAGATCACATCAGTCAATTCATTACTCTTTTAAATGATTTAAAGAATGTTGAGGTTCATATTGACGATGAAGATCAGGCTATGCCATTATTGTGCTCTTTACCCCCTTCATACAACTCTTTCAGGGAGACCCTGATTTATGGTAGAGACAAACTCTCGTTCGAAGATGTGAAGGGTCATTTGTTGAGTAGAGACAAACTCGACAATGAGCTTCATTTGGATAGCAAGACAGATAGGCAAGCTTCCGTTTTGGTAGCATCAAAGAAACGAGATAAAATGTGTCGCTATTGTAAAAAGTTAGGTCACGTCAAAGCAGATTGTTATAAACTGCGAAATAAAAAAAGCTGTTGAGAGTAACGAGGAAGATGTAGCTGGTGCTAATTTGGCCGATGAAAATGGGGATGATTTATTGTTAGTGTCAACAAGTGATAACACCAAGGTCACGTCCGAGTGGATCCTAGATTCAGGACGTTCTTTCCACATGTGTCCCAATAGAGAATGGTTCTCCACATACAGTTCGATTGAAGGTGGAGTTGTGCGCATGGGAAACGATTCATCTAGTAAGGTAATTGGTATTGGTACTTTTAAAATTAAGATGCACGATGGGACGATTAGGAAACTCTCAGATGTCAGATATGTACCTGATTTACGAAAGAATCTCATCTCCTTAAGTATTTTAGACTTGAAAGGATGCAAAATCAACATCGAGTCGAGTGGTATTAAAGTATCTCGTGGAGCTCTCGTTTTGTTAAAAGGTAAAAGAACCTAAGTCTTTATATTCGGAAGGTTATACAAATGACCGGTGAAATCGGACGTCCTAAATGCATTACGGAGTTGAAGTCAACTTGTTTGGAGCGGAGGCAACTTGGTCATAGGAGGAAAAAGGTATGACTGTTTCGTTGAAGAGAGGTTCTCTTTAGATGCGGTTTTGAAAAGTTAGGTCTTGTGTTCGTGAAAATCAGACCCGGGTTAGTTTTGATTTGGCAGTGTACAAGTCGAAGGCTAGAAGTCTTCCAGTTTCCAAGCACAAATTCGACTCAATTAATTCCCTGCATAGTTCAAGATAGGCTCGTGGCGGGTTTTGGCAAAGATGTCGTTGTAGAAATATGAGTCAAGGTGGAGATTTGTTAAATATGACTCCTATTTTCAGTCAAATTTGAAAAATAGTCTTTCAGTTAAACTCTGTTTACTTGTTTCAATCAAACACTGATTAGTTTAGATTATTTTACTATTATTTGACTTATGAATTTAGCCTATAAATAGGCTCTTTTACAACCTTAGAAAATATACCTATTTTTAGAGATTAGAACTCATAACACATTTAGAGAATTTTGTGTTTACGTTTTGTGGGTTCTTTGTTTTTTGGGTTTTCGGGGTTTAGTTTTTATCTCCATCTTTTGTACTCTTCGTTCTTTTGCCATTATAATAAAATTATCTTTGCCCGTGGTTTTTTATCCTCTTTGGAGGGGTTTTTCCACGTTAAATTTGTATTTTCAATTTCTCAATTTATTCTGCTATTTTCTTGTTTGTTGCTTAATCGGGTCGAAATCCTAACAATTACCAAATAAACACGTCTATTTGCTTATAAACTTACCTCGGATGATACAAAATGGAATTGGGCAGCTAGTTGACAACTTTCGTTTTTCCCCGATCCAAATCCGATTTCTTTAGTTCTTGATCTAAAAATATTCAAATTAAGCTCATTCAACATATTTTCATTCAATTTAGTCCAAAAACACATAAATAGGAAAATTACCATTTTACCCCTAACATTTATAATTTTTACAATTTAGTCCCTATTACACAAAACACAAAATACACAAAATTTCCAATTACCCATGTTTAGCCGAAACTTACCCATTACCATACTAGTCCATATATTTCATTAATTTCACATTTTAGTCCCTCAAATTATTATTTTTTCAATTAAGTCCTAATTACTCAAAATTATCAAAAATTCCAAAACAAAATATGTTAGGCTAAAACATATCTTTCATTTTTCATCATCAAACCACAAAAATCACAAGCTATTAACAATGGCACACTTCAAAATATTCATCAAAATAAAAAATTCAAGTATGGGTTTTGTAGTATTCGAAGCAACGATTTCAAAAACGTAAAAATTAACAAAAACCGACAAAGAACGAACCTTGATTTTTTTTGCTTAGAATATGGCCGAACCTAGTCTTCTATTCTTCCTTTTTCTTTTTGTTTAAATTCGGTGCAAGAAAGAATGAAAAATATGGACATGGCTTTTTATTTTATAATATAATAACATATATTAATTTATTATTATTTTACCTTTTTTTAACTTTAATTAATAAATTATAAAATCACTTATATTATGCCCACTACCATCCAAAATTTTATATAATGGGCTAATTTCATCATAAATACTCTCACTTAGAAAGCCATTAACAAATAAGCCCTTTACAAAATAAACTACCCACTTTTCAATTTACGCGATTAAGTCCTTTTATTTAATCGAACACCTAAACGACAAAATTAAATCACGAAAATTTCACAGATATAAATTCACACAAAATAAACATAGAAAATAATTTTTAAATATTTTTCTGACTCGAATTCGTGGTCCCGAAACCACCGTTTCGATTAGGGTCTAAATTGGGCTGTTACAACTCTCCCCCCTTAGGGATTTTTGTCCCCGAAAATCTTACTAGTGAATAGGCTTGGATAACATTCTTTCATTGTATCTTCTGGCTCCCATGTTGCTTTCTCAACTCCATGCTTATGCCATAATACTTTAACTAACGAGATCTTCTTATTCCATAATTCTTTAGTCTCACGAGTTAAAATACGAATCGGTTCTTCTTCGTAGGTCATATCAGGCTGAATTTCAATCTCAGACGGACTGATCACATGAGAAGGATCAGATCGATATCTTCGAAGCATCAAAATGTGAAACACATTGTGGATCTTTTCTAACTCAGGCGGCAACGATAATCTGTAAGCAACCGGTCCGATACGCTCTACAACTTCATATGGCCCAATAAACCTCGGACTCAATTTTCCTTTTCAACCGAATCTGAGTATTTTCTTCCACGGTAACACTTTCAAGAAGACTTTGTCTCCAATTTGAAACTCTATATCTTTACGTTTCAAGTCCACATAAGATTTCTGACGATCTGATGCTGCTTTTAAACTTTCACGAATCACTTTTCACCTTCTTTTCAGTTTCTCTGATCAAATCGACCCCATGTATCTTATTTTCATTGAGCTCAGTCCAGTACAATGGCATACGACATTTACGACCATACAAAGCCTCATAAGGTGCCATTTTGATACTTGATTGATAACTATTGTTATATGCAAATTCAATCAGAGACAGGTATCGTTCCCATGTACCTTCGAACTCGAGAATGCAACATCTCAACATATCCTCAAGTATCTGAATAATTCGCTCAGACTAGCCATCTGTTTGCGGATGGAAAGCAGTACTGAAATGTAATTTCGCACCTAGTACATCTTGTATTTTCTTCCAAAACCGTTATGTAAACCTCGGATCTCAATCCTAAACAATGGATATAGGCACACCATGTAATCTCACAATCTGAGAAACATACAATTCAGCTAGCTTATCAAGTGAGTAATCCGTACGTATCGGAACAAAATGAGTTGATTTAGTCAATCTATCAACAACAACCCAAATTGCATCTTTCTTGCTCGGTGTCAATGGTAAACCAGATACAAAATCCATCGTAACTCTATCCCATTTCCACTCAGGTATCATGATAGGCTGAAGCAATCCTGAAGGCACCTGATGTTCAGCTTTTACTTGTTGACAGACTAAACATCTTGCAACAAAGTCAGAAATGTCTCGTTTCATACCATGCCACCAATAAAGCTGTTTCAGATCATTATACATCTTTGTACTACCTAGATGGACAGATAACTGACTACTATGTGCTTCATTCAAAATCATCTGGATCAACCCTGTATTCTTCGGAACACATATCCGGTCCCTGAATCTCAAACAGTCATCAGCATCAACCTTAAAATCTGAATCAACATCCGTCTCACACTGAACTCGTTTTGTGATCAATTCATTATCAACCTTCTGGGCATCACATATTTGTTGAATAAATAACAGTCTAGCTTTCAATTCAGCTACTATTGAACCATCATCTGACATAGCCATATGCGTATTCATTGCACGAAAAGTAAATAGTGATTTTCGGCTTAAAGCATCAGCAACAACATTAGCCTTTCCTAGGTGATAGTCAATCACAAGCTCGTAGTCTTTTAACAGTTCTAATCATCGGCGTTGTCTTAAATTCAAATCTTTCTGAGTCATCAAGTATTTCAGGCTTTTATGATCAGAGTAAATATGACATTTCTCACCGAACAGATAGTGACGCCAAATCTTCAATGCGAACACAATGGCTGCCAATTCTAGGCCATGTGTCGGATAATTCTTTTCATATGGCTTCAACTGTCTCGAGGCATAAGCTATAACTTTGCCTTCCTGCATCAAAACACAGCCCAAACCATTCAAAGATGCATCACTGTAAATAACAAATTCTTTACCTGATTCTGGCTGAACTAGCACTGGAGCTTCAGTCAAAAGGGCTTTCAACTGATCAAAACTTTTCTGACACTTCTCTGACCATTTGAACTTAACATCTTTCCGCAGTAGCTTTGTCATTGGAGCTGCAATCATAGAGAAACCTTTCACGAAGCGTCTGTAATAACCAGCAAGTCCTAGAAAGCTTCGAACTTCAGAAACATTCTTCGGAGGTTTCCAATCCAGTATAGCTGATATTTTGCTCGGATCAACCCGAATACCTGATGCTGACACCACGTGACCTAGAAAACTGACTTCACTTAACCAAAACTCACATTTACTGAATTTCGCATACAACTGCTTATCTCGCAACGTCTGCAATACAAGTTTCAAATGTTCGGCATGTTCACCTTCACTATGAGAGTAGATCAGAATGTCGTCTATAAACACAACCACAAACCGGTCCAGATACGGTCTGAAAATTCAATTCATCAAATCCATGAAAACAGCTGGTGCATTAGTGAGTTTGAAAGGCATAACCAAAAACTTATAATGTCCGTACCTCGTTCTGAAAGCAGTCTTTGACACATTTGAATCTTTAACATGCAACTGATAGTAACCTGATCTCAAATCTATCTTCGAAAATACTGTGGCCCCCTTTAGTTGATCAAACAGATCATCAATCCGTGGCAACAGATACTTATTCTTTATAGTCACCTTATTAAGCTGTCTGTAATCAATGCACATTCTCATAGTTCCATCTTTCTTTTTCACAAACAACACAGGTGCACCCCACAGAGAGAAACTCGGTCGCACGAAACCTCTATCTGTCAATTCTTGCAACTGAGCTTTCAATTCTTTTAATTCTATAGGTGCCATTCTGTATGGAGGTATGGATATCGGAGTTGTCCCTAGCACTAGCTCAATACCAAACTCTACTTCCCGAATAGGTGGCAAACCCGGTAATTCTTCTGGAAACACATCCGGATACTCACATAAAACAGGTACTGATTCAATGTTTCTTTCAGCCACTTTACTGTCAAGCACATAAGCAAAATAAGCTTCACACCCTTTTCTGATATATTTCTGAGCTAGCACCGAAGATATCACTGCTGGTAAACCATACAAATCACTAGATTTAATCCGAATAACTTCATCTTTCTGGCTCCGTAGATCAATGGTCTTTCTTTTACAATTCACAACAACATCATGTAAAGTCATCCAATCCATACTCAGAATTATATCGAACTCATCAAATGGCAGTAACATCAAATTAGCCGGAAAGCACAGATCTCAAACCATTAAAGGACAATTCTTACACACTTTATCAACCATAACACACCGGCTCAAGGGGTTTGACACTCTAATCACAAACTCAGTAGAGTCAACAGGTAAAGTCTTGCTGAATACTAATGTCTCACACACATAAGAATGAGTAGAACCAGGATCAATCAATGCAATTACATTAGTATCATAGAGAGTAAATGTACCAGTAATAACATCCGGGGATGAAGCCTCCTCCCGTGAACTTATAGCATAGGCTCTGGCAGGTGCACGAGCCTCAGATTGACTACCGTATCTTTAGTCCCTCTTTGACTGCCACTCATATTACCAACATTTTTGGGTGGTCTACCTCGAGCTGCAGTGTTACCCGATCATGTATTCTGCACTGGATTTTCTTCAACTAACATTGGACAATCTCGAATGTAATGATCTGTCGATCCACATTTAAAACAGGCTCGATCATATAACCTACAACTGTCGGGATGTCGTTTACCATAGTGTTTACACTCGGGTTGATTTGATCTGACATTACCCACACTCGCTGCCGAAGTAGCTCTCGAGCTCACTGGTGGTCTATTCTGATCCCGTCTGGGATAACCTGAAGTGGCTTTAGAACGGCTAAAATCATCTCGGAACTTCTTTGATGCCATCTGGAATGACTTACCAGGTGTTCTTTTGTGTGCATCTCTAGCTTCAAAGTCAGCTTTTCTTTTCTTTTTCCCGAGTTCTTCAGCTTTGCAGGCTCGCTCAACAAGTACCACAAATTCCTCTATCTCAAGTATGCCAACCAATAGCTTAATGTCTTCATTTAGCCCACCTTCAAATCTTTTACACATTATGGCCTCAGTAGAAACACACTCCCGGGCATACCGATTGAGTCTCACAAATTTTCGCTCGTATTCTATCACAGTCATCGACCCAGTTTCAACTCCAGAAATTTTTTACGCTTCCGGTAAATAAATCTCTGACTGATATATTTCTTACGAAACTCAGTCTGAAAGAATTCCCAAGTCACCTGCTCTCTCGGAACTACTAATACTAGGGTATTCCACTAGTGTTATGATGTGTCTCGAAGTAGGGATATAGCACATTTCAAACATTCATCAGAAGTACAAGACAGCTCATCAAACATACGGATGGTATTATCAAGCGTAACTCACCGCTCGCGTCATCTTCATCAGTGGCTTTAAACTCTTCAGCCCCATGTTTTCTAATTTTATCAACAGGTGGTCTACTCAATCATAACGGATCACTTACTTGAGGTATAGCAGGCATCGAAGATGGATTAGTCGGGGGTGGAGGTTGTTGTGCAGCCGGGTTAGTCCGGATATATTGGGTGAACCAGTCATTCATCATTTGATAAAAGGCTTGTTTAGCCTCATTTCCTGGATTACTCGAAGTCAGTCGAGAATCAGCCTGTGCGGGAGCAGGCGCTACACTCTCGACATCATCAGCTACAGCTCTGTCGGGATCCATTTGCTATATGAAAACACATTTCAATTGTCAGCAGTCATCACACTATCACAGCATATAATTATGGCATGTATAGCTAAACTCACACAAGCTACGTTAGTCCTAGAACTGACTAAACCATAGCTCTGATACCAATAAAATGTAACACCCCTAACCCGTATCCATTGCCGTACTAGGGTAACAAGGCATTATAGACATAAGTACAATTTTTAATATTCACATGTTAACACAATTCATATTCATATATACAGAGGTATATAAATAAATCAACTACTTAAACTATTCAAATAATTAAAACAAAATTATCAAATAATGTACTATATTGAATCTAACAAAACCACATTAATCTTTTACTAATTCGATTGCCCAAAATATACTTATACAAACTTATTGACTTCGAATAATTAACAAGCCACTCAATCAAGCATATTTTTAATTTATAACTAAAACATATGTTCAAAGAATATTATATACATATATATCTAGAAGTCACACACTTATACATGTCATTGCCACGCCATGTACAAAAGCATACTAAAATTATACATTAATAGAACTCACTAAAATCATATACACATAGTCACTCAATTTAATCAACTTATATTCGGCACTTGTACATTATAACATGTATAATCAATTTTTATTATAATTATAATTAAAGTACTAACGTATACATTATACAACTTTCATATAACATCAAATAGGTCGTTTTTCCATGCATTTAGCTGAACATAAATGTGTTTAATAACTAAGCTGTGACAATTGTTCACTTCCAACTTTGTTAATCAAGGTACACTAACGAACCATGCCCAACATCCAAATTGCATATCCCAACTAAAATGGCACAAATATCATATTTGAAAATCAGATCTATAAACCCATTTTTTTTACCACAAATAATTAATACCACCTTTCTACCATGAACTTATAAACGTACACATATCAACCTAATAATAATAATACATTTGCAGAAACACACATACTACACAACTACTAAATTAAAAAAAAAAAAGCTAATTTAACTTGTTTCTACTTCCCCAATTCATTACATTATTATCCTTGACCTGTCCACATATACATAATATGATTATTTCACTCTAACATTAAATCGATTTAGTAACCCATTCGCAAAACAAGGCATATTTCATTAAACCTTTACAACATTCGAACTTAGCCATACAACATTTAATACTAATTCATAATTTAATACTTATATTATCATAGCAACCAATTTCATATTTATATTATCTATATCTAGCAATAGTCGAATCAACTAAGCATGTTAAGGAAAGATATACAAACCAAAATCTTTTCATCAACCACCTCCAAAGATCCAACCATTATCATGCTATTTCCGAAATATATAACACCTATCCAAACTATTATTCCTTTATAGCATCTAACATTAAAACTGAAATGAATTTAGATCATAAGCAAACGTACTGAAATAAAACATAAAAACTTAGCCATTTCGCATGGCTTTATACACAACCAAAATTTACCATCCCAAAATACACTTTAGCCTATACATGCCATAATTCGAATTTAAATTATAAAGGTACCCAAAATAGTAGATAGTGTGATGAACTTCGCAGATGATCCCCGAGCTTGTAACTTGACTTTCCAAAAAGAATCTATAAAACAGAAATAAACATTCACAAGATAAGCTATTATAGCTTAGTAAGCTATGACCAAATAAATAAACTAATAATATAACTATCTCAATAATAAATTTAACCGAACCACTCTAATATGAATATATTCATTCAATAAATCATTATATCGAATATTAATTACTTACTGTCATTACCTTGACTTGGTAACAATTTAATTCATACCTGTCACATGGCTCGTTTAACATATTCAAATATAGCTTATCACTACCCGATGAACCATTCGGAATTGGATAGGACACTCGGATGGCCGAACCTAGTCTTCTATTCTTCCTTTTTCTTTTTGTTTAAATTCGGTGCAAGAAAGAATGAAAAACATGGACATGGAGAATGAAAAACATGGACATGGCTTTTTATTTTATAATATAATAACATATATTAATTTATTATTATTTTACCTTCTTTTTTTAACTTTAATTAATAAATTATAAAATCACTTATATTATGCCCACTACCATCCAAAATTTTATATAATGGGCTAATTTCATCATAAATACTCTCACTTAGAAAGCCATTAACAAATAAGCCCTTTACACAATAAACTATCCACTTTTCAATTTACGCGATTAAATCCTTTTATTTAATCGAACACCTAAACGACAAAATTAAATCACGAAAATTTCACAGATATAAATTCACACAAAATAAACAAAGAAAATAATTTTTAAATATTTTTCTGACTCGGATTCGTGGTCCCGAAACCACCGTTCCGATTAGGGTCTAAATCGGGCTGTTACAGTGAGTGGATAAAATTTGTAAAAATTGTCCACTGATGGTAAGAGATTGTTGTGTCCTGGCTGATTTGATGTTACTGCCATTTAATGAATTTAACGTGATATTGGGCATGGATTGGTTAAACCAGCATGATACAGTAGTAAATTGTAGACAAAAATATATTGTGCTAAAATGTCAGAATGGTGAGTTGCTCCGGGTTAAATCTGATCAGACAGAGGGGTTATCTGATGTGATTTCAGTAATGGCAGCACAGAGGTATGTCAAAAAAAGGTATAATGCTTACTTGGCTTATGTACTCGACACCAAGGTATCTGAGTCAAGGATACAGGCAGTGCCAATAGTATGTGAATTTTCCGATGTGTTTCCAGAGGAATTACCAGGGTTGCCACCAGAAAGAGAAGTGAAATTTTCCATATATTTGATTTAGAGAACTACTCCGATTTCCATAGCTCTGTACCGGATGGCTCCTACTGAATTAAAGGAGTCAAAGACACAATTGCAAGAGCTTGTTGACAGAGGTTTTGTCCGACCGAGTCATACACCTTGGGGTGCTCCGGTTCTGTTTATGAAAAAGAAGGACGGGTCTTTAAGACTGTGTATCGACAACTGACAGCTTAATAAAGTAACCATAAAGAATAAGTACCCGTTACCCCGGATTGATGATTTATTTGATCATCTGAAAGGTGCTACTGTGTTTTCAAAAATTAATCTTCGATCAGGTTATTATCAGTTACGGGTAAAGGAGTCAAATGTGCCAAAAATAGCCTTTAGAACCAGGTATGGACATTATAAGTTTCTGGTTATGCCGTTTGGGCTAACTAATGCACCTGCAGTATTCATGGATTTGATGAACCGGATATTCAGACCATACTTAGACAGATTTGTAGTAGTATTCATTGATGATATTTTGGTTTATTCTCAGGATGAAGAAGAACATGCAGAACATTTGAGAATTATGTTGCAAATTCTGCAAGAGAAGTAGTTATATGGTAAATTCAGTAAATGTGAATTTTGGCTTCGAGAAGTGGGTTTTCTTGGACACATTGTATCTGTCGAAGGCATCAGGGTAGATCCAAGTAAAATCTCAGCTAGTGTCAATTGGAATCCACTAAAGAATGTATCTGAAGTTAGAAGTTTCTTAGGTTTAGCTGGTTATTATCGAAGATTTGTATAGGGATTCTCTATGATAGCTTTTCCAATGACTCGATTATTGTAAAAGGATGTAAAGTTCGAATGAACTGATGAATGTCAGCGGAGTTTCAATCGATTGAAAGATCTACTAACAAAAGCACCTGTATTAGTGCAGCCTGAACCGGGTAAGGAATTTGTTATTTACAGTGATGCCTCATTAAATGGTTTAGGTTGTGTCTTGATGTAAGAAGGTAAAGTAATAGCCTATGCTTCAAGACAACTTAAACCATATGAAAGAAATTACCCAGTACATGATCTTGAATTAGCTGCTATTGTATTTGCACTGAAGATATGGCGGCATTACTTGTACGGTGAGAAATGTCATATTTATACTGATCATAAAAGCTTGAAATATTTGATGACACAGAAAGATTTGAATTTAAGACAGCGCAGGTGGCTTGAACTGATAAAGGACTATGATTTGATTATTGATTACCATCCGGGTAAAGCTAATGTTGTAGCTGATGCTTTGAGCTGGAAATCTCTGTTTGTTTTACGAGCTATGAATACCTGGTTGTCACTGACTAATGATGGTTCACACATAGCTGAATTGAGAGCTAAACCAACATTTTTACAGAAAATATGTGAAGCTCAGAAGAATGATAAGAAGTTACAGGTTAAATGGGCACAATGTGAGTCAGGTAATGATTCTGGATTTCAGATTGGTTCTGATGGTTGTTTATTATTTAGAGGTAGGGTATGTGTACCTCAGAATTCAGAGCTCATACAGAAGATTCTACGCGAGGCTCACAGCGGTACTATGTCTATACATCCGGGGAGTAATAAAATGTATAATGATCTGAAAAAGATGTACTGGTGGTCGGGAATGAAACGTGATATCTCTAAGTTTGTATCAAGGTGTTTAATATGTCAGCAAGTTAAAGCTAAACATCAGGTACCTTCGGGGTTACTTCAGCCAATTACTATACCGGAATGGAAATGGGAAAGAATCCCTATGGATTTTGTATCAAGGTTACCTTTGTCTCCGAGGAAAAAAGATGCTATTTGGGTGATTGTTGACCGATTGACAAAGTCAGCGCACTTTATTCTGGTACGTATGGATTATTCTTTAGATAAATTAGCTGAACTATACATATCTGAGATTATCAAGCTACATGGAGTGTCTGTCTCTATTATATCAGATAGAGATCCCCGATTTACGTCTCGTTTCTCGGACAAATTGCAAGAAGCCTTAGGTACTCAGTTGTATTTCAGCACTGCATTTCATCCTCAGACAGATGGTCAATCTAAGCGTGTAATTCAAGTATTGGAAGATATGCTTCAATGTTGTATACTAGAGTTTGAAGGTAATTGGGAGAGGTATCCACCTTTGATTGAATTTGCTTACAATAATGTTATCAGTCCAGTACTAAAATGACTCTGTATGAAGCTTTGTAAGGTAGAAAATGTAGAATACCGTTATATTGGACAGAACTCAGTGAAAGGAAGATACATGGGGTTGATTTGATCCGGGAAACAGAAGAAAAAGTAAAGGTTATTCGGGATAGTCTAAAAGCAGCTTTCGATCGTCAAAAATCATATGCCGACCTTAAACGAAAAGAAATTGAATTTCAAGTCAGTGACAAGGTATTCCTGAAAGTGTCTCCTAGGAAGAAAGTTCTTCTATTCGGTCGAAAGGGTAAACTGAGTCCAGGATTTATCGGGCCATATGAAATCATAGAAAGAATTGGACCGGTCGGTTATCTATTGGCATTACCACCTGAACTTGATAGAATCCATAATGTTTTTCATGTATCTATGTTACGACGATATCGATCAGATCCTTCACATGTTATTTCTCCGAAAGAAGTGGAGATTCAACCGGATATGACTTACAGTGAAGAACTGGTCAAGATATTGGCACGGGAGACAAAAGAGCTTAGAAATAAAAAGATAAATTTGGTGAAAGCATTGTGGCAGAAGCATGGGATTGAGGAAGCGACATGGGAACTAGAGGAGGCAATGAGGAAACAATACCCAAACCTCTTTACTGGTAAGATTTTCGGGGACAAAAATCCTAAAAGGGGGGGAAAGTTGTAATGGCCTAAATTCAAGGTTATCGGAATAGTGGTTTTGTAACCACAAATTCGATTTAAAGAGAAATTTATTTCAATAAATTTTTGCATGAAAATTGATATGATAGGAAAATCATATCAAAATATTGATAGAAAAATTTTACCGATTTAGTGGTTAGTTAGAAAAAGAAATTATTGAAGAAATTGGGTAAAATAAGGTATCGGGACCTCTATCTCGTAAAACTGAGTCGAAAATAATTTTATAAATATTTATGAAATGTTAGTAATGTGGTATTAAAATTTCGTTAGGAAATTTTAATGTTTGGGTAGTTAATTAAATGAAAAGAACTAAATTGTAAAAAGTGTAAAAGTGGATGGGATGATTAAATAGCTTAAATGTCTAATGAGAGAGGATTTAAAAGGCAATTAGACCCAAAATTTATTTGGGCTGGATTGCAAGGGCATGAAATCAGCAGGAAAATTGATAAATTAAAGGCAAAATTAGAATATTGCAAAATTAACTAAATAAAGCTAGGACTAAATAGGAAATATCTAGATTTCTCTTCTTTTCTCTTCAATTCCAGCAGCTAAAAATGCCATAGGAGAGTTCTATAAGTTGGTATTTCATAATTTTTGCACCAAGTGAGTTAATCCTTTCCTTTTTCTTGTAATTTTTGTGTTTCAAAGACTTTTACAACTAGGTCCTACTATTAAATTCATTAGTTTTTGATTTCATGGATGAAATTGAAAGTCATCATGGTTGAGTACTGTAAGTTTATGATGAAATAGAGTGAAATTTAAGTTTTAATTTGTTTATAAAATGATTTTATTAGGTAATCTTAAAAGAAATTGATTTTTAGGACCTAATTGTGAAAATGTTTGGAATTAAAGTCTATTGCTAAAATTTTTATTCCTAAAGGTTGTAAACTAGTTTAAGGTGATAGAATAAAGTGTTAACTGAGAAAAATCAGCTCAATTGAGAGGCTAATTGAGTTGGGATGAAATTGTTATTTATTAAAAGCTTAGGGGAAAAATGGTAATAAACGGCTTGCACTAAAACAATATTGGACAGCAGCAGTAGACTAACTTTGAAAAATCACAATGAATTGTAGGAATCGAATTAGAAGATGAAAAAAATATGAAATTAAATATTATTGAGTCTAGTTTTTCATAAAAGAAACGGTGTAAGCAATGAATCTGTAAATCATGAGATATAATGAATTTTGTGAGACAAGGTCAGAATGAATTCGAGATCCCCTATTCTGACTTTAAAAAATCATAAAAAAATTGAATAAAAATAATTAGGGGCTTAAATTTATATGCGTATAATTTTGAATGAGTATATTTTCAAAAGAAATAAACAGAAACATCATCCTAATTCTGTATTAAGATATAATTAATTTTTAGTGAAGAAGGGTCAGAACTATCAGACAGCAGAACAGGGGTGACTTCAAAGAATAAACTGTACTTATTGGCTAAACCAAAAATTCTAAAAATTTTATGGTAAAAATATGTATGAGTCTAGTTTTAGGGAAAATTAACAGATCTTAATTTGGAGATCCGTAGCTCAAGTTATAAATAATTTAGTGAATATGACTCAAATAGACAGCTTTGAATAAACTATAAATAATAATAATGAAATTATAGAAATTGTTGCATATGAACATGAAATGTATTAAATTGATAATTAAATTTATTTAGATTCAGAAGATTCAAATACGAAGCTAGATCAAGGAAAGGAAAAAGTTCAGGATTAGTAGATTTTTGTACACGAACAAGTATCAAGGTAAGTTCATGTAACTTGAATTATATTCTTAAATGCTTGAAATGTATGTTATTGATGTGAATATGATTTGAAAGTTCATTGTATGAAAATTGATAAAACATTAATATATCTGATAAAAAGGGAAAGAAATCCCGGTTGAATGAAAGGAAAATTCGATGGATCTCTGAAAAGGAATTGACGGTAAAAAGGATCAAGCCCGGACGGGTGATCCTATCTTGATATAGCCCTCCCGAAGAATATGTCGAAAATGGATTTAGCCGGGACGGGTAATCCGAATTAGGGTCTAAATTTAGCCTGGACTGGTAATTCAGATCCAAGCTCATTAGAGTAATTCTCATTGCAGGGGATTTAGCTTGGACTGGTAATCCCGCTGTAAGGATGAGGTCCGCGGGAGTGTGCTCTCTGAAATGGAAATGTGCGCACATGAATATGAATTGACGGACCCGGGAATGTACACTAAAAGTGTACCTCTAAAAATCCATAGTAATTTCGAGAAATTCAATGGGATAAATATGGAAAAATAACAAGGAAATGGAAATCATGGTATTGATGAGCTCATCAATCATAGTATATATTATTGGTATATGGAAATTATTGTACTAACTTGAATGTTGAGTTTGTGCATGTTAAGGTAATAATGCATTGAATGGATATAGGAATGTTTATTGTATTGTATTGAAAATATTAGGTAAGTATAATTCTTGTTACATGAGTTTACTAAGCACAAAGTGCTTACCCTGTTTCATTTTCCCCTGTTTTGTAGTGTTAAGAGCTCGGAGGTCGGATTTGGTCGGAGACACATCACACTATCAACCTCAGGATTTCGGTATATAAAGAAACTTTATTTTGGAAATCAATGGCATGTATAAGCTAATAAAGTAAATGTTAACGTGAAATGAATGTAAAGTTAGCCATTGGTATGGTTAACAAACCTGGTTTTGGGTATGTGATGACGTTATCTTATAAATATGCATGAATTTATCTTGAAAATATGTTGAATTGGTTTGGTTGATGTGGATTGGTCTCGATTTAATATTGCAGGGAAGGTTAGATATTTATAAAGGGGCTATATTGAATATAAAAAAAAATCATAAACTTCGGTAATACCTTGTACCCTATTCCGGCAATAAATAAGGGGTATTACACATCATCCCAAGTCCAATGCAATGTGTCATGGCATGCATATATAGAAGTAGAGTGATAAGCATGTAAGTCATGCTACCGTACAGTAACAGAGTCAGTAGGCATTGGAGTCCATGCGTTATAAAGTAGATATATCAAAATTTAACAATAATATCAGGTTTGCCATGAAGTCACATGCATAGTTATAAATCAGAATCAATACCAATCAATTCAACATATTTGGATATGACATGTGCTTAAGCAACAGAGTCATGTAAAGGCGTACCAACAAACTTAACAAAATACAGATCGTACCTGGATAATCATACACATTAGACAATAGCATATTACGTTCTGACAGATCCTACTTACTTAGGTTCAAACATAGCAGACATACATATAGATCACAAGTTGTTCATCATCAGATCATCATGTATCAAGTTATATATCCTAATTCAGATCATACGGATCCTACAGTAGGCCTGCGTTTGTTTTGAATGAGGCTTGTGGCTTGAGAGAAATATTCCAAATATTGGTCCACACACATGTATGGTTTCACACGGCCTGAATAGTGGACCATGTGCCTCCATGTGGTCCAGGACACACCCTTGTGCTTTCTCGTGTGTCTCATATGGCCTGACACATACCCATGTCACCTACCTGTGCGGTCCTAATCTACAATCAGTGAGTTACATGGCCTGGACACACACCCATGTCATTGGCCTGTGTGACCTTGCATAACACACACCCACATACGGCCTGGCACACGACTGTTTGGCTCATGGGACCTACCCACAAATGCCAGGTTGTGTGGCATCGATAGTCAATTTTTTGATGACTAAACTTGAAATGAAAGTTAGGTTATTGGTACCCACCTAATACGACTTTGATGGAAAAGCACAAAGACATTTCCAAAACTTAAAATGGTATTACATTGACCAAATTAGATAATTTAACCGAGTTAAAATTCTTGACTTAGCATCCATACCAAATTTACACCGAAAGTTCAATAGAAGTTAAATTCTTACCCTTATTCGTAACCCGAAACATGAAATTCAAAACGCTGAAGAAATGTTACTCTCGAGACCCTCGCCTAACAGAACTTACACAAATTAGAAATTTGTTTCCGCACAAGAAGAGACAGAACTTCGTTCATCACAAACTTACGCAAATAAAACTTGGTGATAGACGCTTACCGTTCAACTGAAGATTAAAGGCACATTAGGACTTAGTGTACGAGTTTAGAAAGATTCACAACAGTTCACCAGGACAAAAAAATAGAAACGTACAATTTGGAATGAAGAAGAGTAAAATAAAAAGATAGGAACATAAAAGGAAAAGGAAAACGTTTCTTTTTGTTTTGTGTAGATATGGAAAGGAAGTTAACAGGTTTTTGAAAACCTAAACTAACTTTACGGAATGGCATAAAAAATTATTCTCTAAATGCTTACGCAGAGATTTGAACACAAGACCAAAGGGTATATAGAAGCTTAACCAGTAAACCAGCAAGCTCATTCTTGATATCAGTTGACAAAATTTAACTTATAACCCACATGTCCGAAGATAGAGATTTATTCAAAATTAGAAAATTTTCAAGAGATAGGATTTGAACACAGAACCTCACACACTTAACCAGAACACTTAACCACTAAAGCAGATCAAATCACTTTTCAAAAATTTCCAAAATCTAAACTCAAAATTGAGGGATAACCACTCTTGGTTTTAAAACCCAATTTCTTCTAACTAGGATTTTGGGATGTTACACCATATATACATATACATTAGACAAATCATCACTTCATATTCAAAGTATATAACTATCTCTACAATTTCTACCATTTATCTATTTCAACCTACTTATGCCATGTTCATATACAGACATTAAACAAATTGTAAACTTAACTCAAACCACATTGTCAATTCAAAATTCATAATGACCATTACAATACAAAATCAACCACAAAACCTAAGCATTTACCATATATACCAAAACAAAAAAGAGACTCTACAAACATTGTTGAGCCGAGGGTTGCGAATTGGATGTTGAGTTATCTATCTGAACTTCCAGATCCATCTATATTTGCACATGGAATAACCAAATCATATACTAAGCGATAAAGCTCAGTGGCAGTTCCACGATTCAAGTCATTGAAACAATAGCATTAGTTAAATGAACACTATCAATTCAAGTTCTAAATTTATTCAATTCATATTCCATTTATACTAAATATTTCCATCAATATATCATTTATACGACTAAAATTGTTATATACCAATTCATGTATCATTCAAACCAAATTACCAAGATGATGCACAAAGTCATTTAAGTAAGCTTATACATTTATAACAAATCATGCTATATTACAATCAACAGTTCAATATAAACATGACATGTCATACTTTCTACTATCAAATCAAGTTCATTCCCATTTCAACTCATATAATTATTTATATCATAATTACACTTACGTATCAAATCCCTTAGTTGATTTTTTACCAATCAGCCCTCTAGGCTCTTATAAATCGGTTTACATGATCTATCACAGGCTATTGTTAATCACATTTCACATATATATACTTATAATATAAATGCATATCATCATTCAATTCAAGTCTCATTTATCAAATTCATATTTTATAATTCGATTTTAGAATTAAATTTATCATTTCGCCTAATGCAATCTTAGTAAAAATGGGCTCGAACATGCAGGTAAACTACACCACATCAAGATAGCTCATATGAGCATAAACTCCGCCACACCAAAGTGCTAAGCCCATAAGCAACAAATGCATATACATATGCAAATACATCCCTCCACCACACCAAGGTCTCCGAAGGGACAATCAATACTCAGTGATCCGCACTGAATGGCATATCATAATCTTCACATCATCACAAACTTGTATAGAAATACACATTTGGCCCTTTTGGAATGCTAACTATATCCTAGCCTTTCTACTAAGTTTATATGGACATCAACCATGCATATATCATAGTCTTATCTCAGTTCTTCATCAATACCTATATGTCCAATATCACATAATATAGTTCATACTATATTAATATCACATATCATATATAAATTATATCACACACTCTTTTATACTATATTCAATTCAGTCCAATTTCTCGACATTCAGTATCATTCAATACAAATAATTTCATATAACGATATAAGCTCACCTTGATAGCTAATAATGCAATCAACATGTATATCCATATAAATAATATGATTTCGAATTATAAAAGTACAAACTGAATTCCTTTGTCATTCATCGACAACTCTTGCTTTTCCTTTCTCTCGTGACGGCCTGATGTTGTTTTTAGCTACATTTTATAATTCAATAAATAAAAAAATTAGATTTCATTCAATTCACCAAATACAAAGGAAAACATATTTTTCATTTTGTTCAATTTAGCCCCTATACTTGAGATATGTGTATTTTTCTGTATCTAACATTGGATCAAAATCTGACTTCACATTCTTTCATTAAGGGCCCTATAATTTCTATTCATAGCATAATCTCATGACGAGTTTTCTATTTATTCAATTTAGTCCCTAATGTTACAAAGCTATCTAACAAGCTTAATGTAATTTGCAATTTAGTCCTTTTTTATAATCTAAGCTTAGTAACTATCAATTTCTTCAATTTAAGCCCAAAATCATTAATTTCTCTCTAATGGTAACTTGCTAAAAACTTAAGAATTGAACAAATGATACATGGGCTAGCTAAATCAAACTTCTATGATCATAAATCTATAAAAAAAATTCAAGTCAATTATTGGCTGAATGTTTGAGTTGAAAGCTTTGAGTTTCTCTTTTAGTGGCTACGGTGGTGGCTTGGAGAAGATGAAAATTTGGTTGTCATCCCAATTACCTTATTATTTATACTTAGTTTAGATTTAATTAAGTTTGATTGATGTTTATTATACTTTAATTAACTATTAATTAAACTTAGTGGTAACCATCATCACCATCCACTATCTTATGATTAAAAAATGTCTATAAATTACTCAACTGAATTTTATTATATTTTCATATTAACTCTGTATATATTCCTATTTTATATTTATGGACTCAGTTTACAGAAATGAGGTTCCGAAACTCCATTTTTCGGCACCTCTAGAAATTGGGTTGTTACAAGCTGAGTGCTTCGTTATTGTTGATCAGTTATGTCGTCTTGTCTCCTTTGAGTTCAATCCTCAGAATACTTGGTGTTCCATTGTAAACACTATAAATATTACAATTGAACTGTGACACTTGAAGTAAAAATCACACTTCAATTCTTTATTCTATTTGTAAATTTCTCTGCTCAGTGTACACACATTGTGGCATGGTCAATGGATAAATCTCAAACTTATACATGAACTTTGGTCAAATATGCAATTTGATGCATGAACTTTGATTTGGTGCAATTGTATACATGAAACTTGAATTGTGGTTCATATATATACATGAAATTTTGAATTACACATTTAAGAAATGATTAGTACATTTATTTTCATGACAAATTAATATAATTGTTTGTGTATGCAATATATCAACATAAAATGGTGTTAATTCAATAATATTGTTAGTGATTGTGAAAATTAAATTAAATCAAATTTTCATATATAAAATAACACAAAATCAAAATTCATGTATGACATTACACATTAAATCAAAATTTATATATAATTTTGATATTTTTCCATTTTATATGCTTAGATTTATAAAAATAAAATTGATGGATGGAATTTTAAATGTTTGGATTTGATATAATTGATTTAAAAATTATTTTACTCTTTTAACTTTTTAATATATTTTATTCAGGATATTTTCTCTTTATTTTTGCATTTTTAAAAACTTCTTTCTATTATAATTTAATTTTTCAGAATGATTTTATAAAATGTGCGGAAATTTTATCAAAATATAATTTATTTGTATTTATCATAATTAATTTTTAATATTAAAATAGTAAATATATCTTAATTTTTATTTTCTATTTTCAATAAAAGAAGAAAAAGGAATTCCATCTATGTTTTCCAATTTTCCCATTAAGCATGCCAATGAAAAGAAATTTATGTTTATATCCTTCTACTTTTCTTCTCCTTCAAATATCTATCTATCCAATTTTTTTCTATTATACCAAACAAAGACTTAATCATGATTTTGATTTTTTTTCCCCTGGTAAGATTAAATGATTGTGTTAATTCCTTCCACAGACTGCACTTCTTTATAACTTGATCTAGTGTTGGCCGCCCAACCAGGAAGAAAATTCCGCTCACTAAAAATTAAAACTAAGAATTATTAATAAACCTAAATAATAATAATAGAAAAGATGGTTTAGTGAGAGGCATTTATTCAAAATTGTTATTCGCTTTACCTTTTCTTTTATGTGTCTAAACGCAATGCATCTCACTTTACATTAAATATTGATTAGATTTAAAGTTTTAGCTTAATCATAAATTTGGTCATTAATATTTACATTTTTATCAAATGACTTTAATTATATTTTTGAGCTTTTTTGCCTTCAATTTTTATTCTTTTTTTAAAAATGTTTTTCTAACAAATTTGATGAAAGTACCATTAAAAAATTAATGGCGAAATTTATTACTTAGATAACCCAATAAAATAATTACATGTGAAAAATAATAAAATAAATAAATCATACATGAAATTAAAAACAATTCTCAATTATCTAAAAATGGTTTCAAAATAAATGCATTTGTTTGTTTACTTAGAGGTTTCAAAATAATAATTAATAAATCAAACTCAAATTTTTTTAACTTCATAGATTATTTATTTATTTTATCATTTTTCACATGTAATTATTTCATTAGGTTATTTAAGTAATAAATTACATCTCATTAAATATATTTCACATATGAAATTCCACATCATCCATTAACATTTTTAGCAGTACTTTCATTAAATTTGTTAAAAAAATAATTTGAAAAACAGAACAAAGGTTGATCGCCAAAAAAACCCAATAATACAATTAGAGTCATTTTGATAAAACATGTAAACGTTAATGGCCAAATTTGTCATCAGGTCTAAAGTTTTTAGTATAGAATCTATTGATCTAGTGATCAAAATATTATATTATAGGTATACAATTTAAATTTGATTCTAAGTAATTTTATTCTCTTCCCCAATTATCATATATATATATATATATATATATATAATTTTAGCATATAAAATGGGATCTTACTATGCATGAGTCCTTTTAAAGAAGTTTTCAAAATTTTCTAAATAGATTAAAAATTATAAAATCGACATTTGCTTGTATATTATATAATATGATAATGAAATTAAAACGTGATAATTGTCAAAAAAAATATTCAAAAACTACATTATTAAGAAATCCAATATTCATATTTATGAAATATTGTAGGTGGATTAACTAAAGATAGGGGTGGCAATTGAAAAAACCTAAAATGCGCTAATACAAAATTGATAATGCATACAAAAAATATTTTTTTATTGGTGAAATACAAGAATAAGAAAGAGTTCAGATAACAAATACGATTAGTGCGATTCAAACTTATATCACATTTGGGCAGTGAACACTCTTACTGTCAAGCTATCAATGACCTTATTTATAGTATGAAAATTATTATACAATTAATTAACTTTCCTTTATATATATATTAGGTAGACAATAACAATCAACCTGTTATACTCACATTCCTATTAGCATGCAGAACTCCTTGTAATAAATTTGATAGATCCATGAAAAATACATAGTCATTTGATCAACAGTCGTATTTTGCAACTTTTATTTATATGGATTTTATAAACAATTTGAATTTTCATTATTTTTGGTCAAAACTGTGTAAATGAATTGTTACCTCTTTATTTTCTTTATTCAGTTTTGACAAATGAATGTATTTCCTTTAAATGCTATTTTGGAAACAATTATAGCATTGATATATATATATATATATTTTTCTATTTGTTTCAATATATATCATTAAATATATGATGAGTCTAATACATATATCATTAAATAAATTAATTAGTTATTTTCACCTATTGAAATTGTTATAAAAAGAATCAGTAAAAATAATATACAAATCAATATATATTACATTTTTGAAGGTATAAATATTACATTCTTAATTATAGCTTTTATAGAAGTTTTGAGTATTATATTTTTATGAAATGCTTTACCTTTCATTAATTTTAATTAATTTTAAATTTGATTTTATACGAAAATTAATCAATGCCAATCAAAATATAATATTCAAACTTTTTACAAAATTTATTTGCACTATTGATTAAACTTTTTAAATATAAAATCAATTTAGTTTTTATTTGCAGTGTTGATTAATTTAATCTTTTATCTTATATGGAATATATTTATTATATATATGTTTGTACATATCGATATTTGCAAGTAAAAACCAAGTAGTTTTAGAAGCAATGTTACGAGCAGTGCCAACTGCTTCAAGCACGATAAAGAATAGAGTAAAAAGTGTAAAAGAATAAAGAACATTACAGATGTTTATACAGTTTGGTTTCTCTATGCATATGGGGTTTTACCCATAGAGATAATTCACTATCTTAACATCACATATAACAAGTTATGACAAGTACTAACATCCACCAGATTAGCAACCTCACTTTTAGTTCACTCTCTTTTAAGTTTTTCTCATAAAGTCTTAAGACATCAACCAAGTCGCTTACTTGATTACTTACAAAATATACTCTAAAAGACGAGTTCTAAATACCAAAATAAATACTTAAAATTTCAGAATATGTTATTAAATTACTCGATCCAATATCCTTAAAATAGGAAAGTTGTTATAAGTAACTTAAATACTAAATATGGGATAACAACTGTCCAAAGTAACAATTATAATCAAAGCCCAAGGTTTTTTGTTACTAAAATCTGTGAACTTAAACATGAAAAATTTTCTAAGCAGGTAGTGCATGAACCAGTTAGCATTAGTCTTGGCATAGATCTAAGGCACTACTCAAAAACTGCTTTAACTATATATACAAATCAATTAAAACTTAAAATTTCAATTTAATAAGACTATTCTCGTTTGGATTTTTTTTCCAAATATTCTTTATAGAATTATTTTATTATTAAATATATTTTAATTAATTAAAAACACTAAATTTGACTTAATTAATAATATTATTTCCTTTAGAAGACATAATATTATTACATTTTATTTAAATCATATCATTTCGTTCCTATTTTTGCCATGATTTATTTACTAATTGTTAGCAATTACCATTGATTTTAACTAATACGTAATTGGCTTTCTCCAGTTTCTGGCCATATATATAACATTAGTAATTACCCTTAAAAAACTTCAATTGCTTAGATTTTAAAGGTGTTGCTAGAAACTAATTTTTTCTGGGTTAAATTATTATTTGGGATTAAATTTGGTAATTTTCTTTTTATTAAGATTTGATTTTTTTTTTACAAGTTAAGTCTTGAATTTAGTAATTATTTCCACATTGCAATTTGTATTTGGCAAGTTTTCTTATATTGGAGCATGAACCTTTTTTTAGTCAGAGTTACGCCTTGAACTTAGTAATTGTTTTCATTTTGAGACCTAAACTTGACAAATGTTTTCACATTAGGGCTTAAACTTTAAGGTTTTGAATTAACTAGGACAAAAAAAAGTTCTAGTCTCAATATCAGAACATTTGTCAAGTTCAGGGCCTACCTTGAACAAAAAATATTCAAATCCTAATGTGAAAAAAATTACCAAGTTCATGCCCTAAATATGATTTAACCCTTTTTTGTGTGCTCAATGATACTTGTGATATGACATGTAAATAAATCTGACTTGGCTTATTTTTATTGGTTGGACCCATGTCTTAGGTGTAACGCCCCAATTTTCGGGAATCTTGTGAATGTTGGCATAGGTTTAATTATGTTAGTGGGCGTCTAGAAAGGCCAAACTTAAGATAGAACCCGACAATTTTAGTTAACTTTTGTTCCATAACAAAAAGGGGTGAAATTATGAAATAGAACCTATGTGAAAATGTTTGAAAATGCTATAGGCTAAATTGAAGTGGCCAAATAAATAGGAGTGCAAAATAGGAGGATTTGCATGACAAACCTCCCATTTTACATGAAGTGGCCAGCCATCATGTTATTGTAGACAAAATGTGCACTTGATATCCATAATTTATGGTACAAATTGATACAAATTGATAATAGGTTAGGTAAATGTTCCATGATAATGGGTTAGGTAAATGTTTCATGATAAGAAT
The DNA here is from genome assembly GCF_025698485.1 of Gossypium arboreum. NCBI lineage: Eukaryota > Viridiplantae > Streptophyta > Magnoliopsida > Malvales > Malvaceae > Gossypium > Gossypium arboreum. Next base: position 42,451,260 of record NC_069074.1, on the reverse strand, counting down.
TTCATGTCTTTTGTATTAAAGAATTAAATGGATGAAATATGAAGTTTTATTAAAAGAAAAAGGGGTGAAAAGAACAAAGTTTTGTCCATCTTTGTTCATCCTAGCCTAAAGTTAGAGAAGAGAAAGGAGAGGAGAAAGCTCTTGAGTATTCGGTCATTAGGAGGAGGAAAATTGAAGGTAAGTTCTTGGTACCTTGCTTCTATTTTGAGGTTCATGAGTTCTTCTTGATCTACCTTAACTCTTGAAGTATATTTTGATTTTTAGTTGTATTGTGAGCATTTAGTCATGAATTAAAATGAAGGAAATGGTTGTTGTTTCATGTTCTTTTGATGAAAAATGGAAGATAGGTGAAGTTGAGCCAAACAAATGAGCATGCATGTGCCTTAGATGTTAAAGGGAAAAATCGGCTAACATGTTGTGCTTTAAAATGATGAAATGGAGATTATAGTTAAGTAAAATCATAGATATGTGATGATTGATTGGTGATATACATGTTTAAATAACAAGCATGCAAGTTAGGTGTGAAAGAGTGATTTGGTAATAAATCTGCTTGGGACAGCAGCAGTAACGTGACTTTGGAAAATCACCATAAATTGTGGGAGATGAGTTAGAAGCTGCATAAATTATGTAATCAAAGATTAATGAGTCTAGTTTCAAATGGAATAAACGAGAACATATTTTGAATTCTGTACAATGAGAAATTTGATTCGTAATGAAGAGTGGTCAGATTAGTCAAACAGTGAAACATGGGAAACTTTAAGAAAAATCTGGTATTGATTGGCCATACCAAAAATTCTGAAAATTTTATGGATAAAAGATATATGAGTCTATTTTCAGGGAAAATTAACGGCACTTGATTTGGAGTTTTGTAGCTCCAGTTATAAATAATTTAGTGACTGTTGCTCAGGAAGACAGCTTGCAGTGAAATTATGATTATGTGGTAAACATTGACAAAAATTTGTTAATGAGTTGCTTATTGTTTTCTTATAAGTTACTATGATTTGTAGGTGTGGTTGGCCGAATATTGTAAGGGGTTAATACGTAGTTCGTATTTGAATAGTTAGATTAACGTGTTAGTAATCCAATTGTAGGCGGTTCGTGTGTGGATCTCATCAAGATATCGTCAGCAAATGTGTGTAATCGACACCCTCTCATAGACTAGATTGGCAAAAGCGAAATGCCAAATGCCGAAAAGTCGGTATTTTGGGAATTTATGAGTGTGAATGCTCGTAAGATAGTTGGGTTTGTATATTTGGTAATCTAAAGTAATAAACCGCAGACGCGATTTAGTACATTTTGATAATTTGGGCTTAATGGGCCAAAGATCGGGTTCATGGGCCAACGGCCCAATTCGTAAGTATGTGTAAGTGTTCGATAGTACGTAAATAGTTAGGATATGCATGAAAACCCTAAAAGTAGCTAAATTACTATAATACCCTATGTATGGAAAATTACTGTTATACCCCTAGGTGCAAAATTACCGTTATACCCCTAGGATTAATTTTGACTGAAAAGCATGACGATCTGATTCTGTATAATGTATGTCATGATTATATATCTGTTGCATGGGGACATGGGTTATATTATGGAGGAAGCGTTCTGGTGGCTATGCCACAAATATTTGATCTGGTGGCTCTGCCACATATATCTGATTCCGTGGCTCGCCACGATTATCTCATATCCGTGACTCTGTCATATTATTCGCTCGCAGCCATGCTGCAAATTACGTGGTGTGTAGCGGTTGGGTGGGTCGAGTTGTCTCCCCACACGGTGTAAGGTTGGTATGGGGTGTATACGGTTGGATATGGTTGGGTTTCTGCATAAACATGTAATATCTGTTTTGTTCTATTATGGGCCTATGGGCTTTATTCTGAATTCTGTTCTGGGCTAAGGCCAACTTATTCTATTTCTGTGGTTTGAGCTGATATAGGCTATGGTTGGGTTAATTTACACACTGAGTTTCCCCAAACTCACCCCTTTTATTTTCATCCACGCAGGTAATCCCCAACCATAGTGGACTTGGAGCTGTGAGGGAATTCGAAGTGGCCACCCGCTCGAAAGTTTGATTTTCTTCCGTGAATGGACATACTTTTAATTACGTTTGAGGTTTTGGGCTTTTAAATGTAATAAGGCCGCTTATTTATTTTTGATGGTTTTAATATGTATTACTAAGATAGGTAATACTTATTTTAACTGTTGAAATTGGATAGCTTTAGGCGCATTTTCAAAAACAACAGGTTGATTTCAAAATAACACGACAACAAGCAAAGCTTCCGCAATGAAAGTATTTTCCAAAATTAATCACTTTTCCTAAAAATGACTTAATCAAATCGGTTTCCTAGAAATATCCATGACGTTAAGGTGTGGCAATAGTGGTATGCATGTCTAGGATTGGATTCGAAGGGAGCTTGGTACTTAAGCAGTCCGATAGACTCACCACCTCTTTTCCGGTTTCCTACCTGGTGCACAGCTTCCATTCACTTTAACATATAATGAAATTAATCTTTTGAACATCAAGTACGATTTTCTAGACTTAGAATGGAAAATTTGTTTTTACGTTTTTGATGTGGCATGTCGGATCCAGCCATAACTTCTGGGCCGGGTTTGGGGTGCTACATTAGGTGGTAGGAAGAGCTTATGATATAATTTCTTCAATTAAGAACATGTAATAAAAATATTTTCTTGATATATTTCCACATTATTGGTGCAAAATGTCAAATTTAAAATTGGTCTAAAATTTAGGGTGTGAGTGAAAAAATAAAAAGATGGGAAGAGGGAATGGAAAAATGAAAAAAAAAATTTAAGTGTCTTTGGTAGGTAAGAAAAGTGAAAGGAAAGAAAATAAAAAAGATAATTATTTGCTATCCTAACACATAAAAATCAATCATGATGAGAGGAGAGAAAATGAGATTTGTGTATGTTTTCTCAAAATTACGCATTTTACAAATGTTTTATTCCTTTTGTAACAATCTCATAGTCAAGGGTGTCAGAAAGTGTATTTTCGGGACTTCATTCCTGTAAACCGGACTTGTAAATATTTATTAATATTTACAAAGTTAGTTGTGTAGTTAATTAGATTTTGATTAAGTGAATTTTATGAAATTAAAAGTTATTAAGTATAAGGACTAAATTGCATATAGGGTAGAAGTTGAATTATAATTTAAAAATAATTAAAGGGACTAAAGAAAAGTTATACCGTTGTTTCTTTAAGTGGACGGCAAGTTATTGTATATATTATAATAGTTAAAAGTTAAAGTAAGCATATATATATATATATATATGTTATAATAATATGAAATAAGCATTTATGTATGTTATTTTATAATTAAAAGAAAAGAAATAATAAAAGATAGTGGAAAGGAATGAGAACGTCCCAAAAAAAAAAAAAAAAAAAAAAGAAAGAGAAGAGTGGGACCGCAACCTAAAGTTAAAAGTTTCAAACTTTTCAATTTTAATTAGTTAGTCAATTTAGTTCATTTTTTTTAATTTTTATATTTTTAGAATCCTGATGTTAAGTACTACCCGACCCATTTCAAAATTCTAACATTGATTAAGATTTTAAATGTTATTAATGTTGAATAGTTTTAGTATTAGGGATTAAATTGATAGATTTTTAAGTTAGAGATGGAAAAGGATTAAATTGTAGAATAAATTGTCAATTTTGAGTAATAAGGACTAAATTGTGAAAAATTCAAAATTTAAGGTGTAACTAAAAATAGAGAGTTAAATTTAGGTTAAAGTGAAATTTATATGAAAATATAGATTTAATTATGAAGAATTAAAATTAGTCTCAGTTTAGGGGCTAAATTGAAATTTAAGCAAATATTGAGTAAAAATTAAAATATTCAATGTGAAATTGAATTGCGTTATATTGATGTATTTTAATTGTTTTAATTCCATAACTAACTTTGTACTGGAATCCTCGACTAAAAAGGGGAAGGATAAAATCGACATCAAATAGCTCGGAATCCACGGTTTGTGTTTCTATAATCCGAACTAAGTTGTAAATTGTTACATTTTGATTTCTTGCATATGGTATGCATTGGAGGTGAGAACTATTGTGTTTTACAATTCAAATGGATTGATTTAGTATGTGATGAATTTATTGAATTTATATCGATTGAATTGAATAGGTGAATATGTGATAATGTGCTTATATGAAATTTGATATTGGATATATATATTGAAAGCGAAATGGAACCCTATTAACTGTATCAGGTTGAGTCGGATATAGATGGCATGCCATAGGATAGGAAGAGTTTAGGGATTTCTTTGACTTTGAGTCGATGAGGCACTATGTGCCAATTTGCTTCGGTTTAACTGATGAGACATTGGGTGTCAATTTATATAGCGCTGGGCACAGTTATTACGTCAGATTATTTGTTGTATCCGTATATCTATCTGAGTCCGAGTCGTGTTAATAGGAGTAAATAAATAATAAAGTGCTATAATTGATACTGAAATGGCATGGTATGTGAAATGGAAATGCGATAGTGGGTGGAAAATGAAATGTGAAATATGTTGTAAAAAACTGGAATATATGAGTTATGTACTCATAAATTGAATATGGAATGAATAATGGCATTGTTTAAATGAAATGTGGATTGATATGTGTAATATCTTAAATCCAGCCTAGACGTTATGGCTGAATCTAGCGATGTCACATGATAGAGTGCTTGAAAACAGTGACATCTCGATAAAACCATTATCCGCTTAAATACTTTTCGTAATCTCTTGTTAGCTTCTAAATTGTGTTACTCATTTAGTCGGTGATTTCAAAACGTTATCCATTGCGGAAGGTTTTAAAACAGTTTAAGTAATCGTGTATTTCTTGATAAAACATTTGTTTCTTTTGAAACCCAATGTTTCATACAACTAGTAGTTTAAAATCCATAAAGTAAAGAAAACAAAAACCTCCCAAACCATACAAAAGTCCAAAAGTCCAATTTACAACACAAAAGTTAAACCAATAAAAATAAAATAGAAATAAAACCGAAAATCATATTTAAATCCATAATAGTCCAAAATCGTGGCCATCATCGAGTTCTCCGCCGCACCGATCCGTTTAGCTCTAGGGATTACTTATGCGCATTTAAACAAAAGGGTGAGTTTACGTAAACTCAGTGTGTAATCTCATAGAAAATAAACAATAGCAAATCCCAGTGCACAGTTAAAACAGTCCTGAGCCTAAGCCCTTTTTAGTATTAGTAATAGTTTGGGCCTTAGCCCATCTCAGTACAGTATCAAATGTGTAGTAGGGTCTTAGGCAATCACAATATCAATAGTAGTCATGCAATATTCAGTAACAAAGTCCTACCCAACCAGCCTCTACACACCATCTCTGTCCAACCCTACACTCCATGTGGAGATTAAATCAACCCACCCATCCCTACACTCTAGGCAGTACCGAATACGGCACAAAATAGTAATTTGCAGCAATGCTACCAGTATAGTAGGCTTAAGAGCCTTTCAGTACACTTCCTCCAAATATAACCAACCCAACCCCATGTAATGCAACATACAATGAGATGTCATGCTATCATAGGTTTGCCAGACACACATTCAGTTCAGTATACATGCTTGTGTATATAACATGCTCAGTACATAATACACACAATCAATATCACACATTTATGGGTTTAAGTAGTACTTACCGACCCTACGGAAGGTTTACAGCCGACTTGGGTGACCCGTGCAACCTTAACAGTCATTTCAGTAAAAATGGGCTCACACGCCCATATGGCCTGCCCGTGTGGGCCTACACTGCCCAAATTTACCATGGCCATGTGAATCACATGGCCTGACCCAAATTCCTTCAAGCTTGTGTGGCCCACACGACCCAATTCAGTCTAGCCCTCGTGTTGCACACGGCCTTGCCTGGCCATCATACGGTCCTGTCATGTGCACACGGCTTGGCCTCGTCAAACACACGTCCGTGTCCATCACACGACCTACAACACGGACGACTACACGCCCGTGTGGTGACAACAGTGAGGTTTTTAGCTTTTACTGAAACCTCGTTTTCTATGCAATCAAGTACACACCTGGTTTTGATTGAAGCTAAGACGAACCCCGAGCATTCTAAAACCTACCAAACGACATATCAATACCTAAAACTCGATTAATTCCGATTATAGAAGCCATTCTTACCAAAACCTTAAATGAATAACTTGAAAACTACGTCAAATGACAATTCGAAGTCTTACCGAGATGGATACGATAACCAGCAGTCACCACACATTGGAAAACCAATTTAAAACATTCGTGCAACACCTAAACGTGAGTAAAACGAACCTTCTATTAATCACTTAACCAAAACAACGACAGAACTAAGGAAAATACTACTTACCGAACAAAGGAAGATAACCGCAGTACATTGAAAACAGATTAAACAAGGGAATAAAATAAGAAAAGGGGAAATCAAATGGAAAATTGGCAGTAAGTGGGGAAAAGAAATGGCAGACAGAAAGAGAGAAAGAAGAGGGAAAAATTTGTCAGAAAACTTGGGAGAATGAGGAGGGGGAGCCGAATGCAACAACCAACAACAATAGGATAACTCGATAACTTCCCAATCCCTTACAATTACTACAGAATTTCAGCCAAACCAAAACTCCTTTAGTTCACAGAGTAAAAATATACGCTCATGCACACGCAAGGATTTGAAAACAAGACCTCCAGCTTATTAACACTCCACTTAACCACCGAACCAATAGGCTCATTCTGTTATAAGCTTATCAACAATTAAATAAAAGCCTACTGACAAAAGATAGGGTTTTATTCATAAAAATATCAAAATTTTCCTAAGTCATGGCTTGATCTTAGGACCTCCCACACACACCCAGAACACTTAACTATTAAACCAGATACACAGTTGTGCCACACATTCGCAAAAGACAAAAATTTAAATTTTGGGGCGTTACAACTCTACCCCCATAAAAGAAAATTTCGTCCTCAAAATTTACCTGATCAAAATAGATGAGGATACCGCTGACGCATCACGTCCTCAGGCTCCCACGTGGCCTCCTCAGTGCTATGATTACGCTATAGAACCTTTACCAAAGGAATAGAATTCCTCCTAACAACCTTTACGTCATGATCCAAAATCTGGATAGGCTCCTCCTCAAAGTTCAAGTCTGGCCTAACCTCAATATCTTCAACAGTGATAATATGAGTAGGATCAGAACTGTAGTACCTCAACATGGAGACGTGGAACACGTCATGAATACGATCCAACGTCAGCGGTAGCTCTAACTGATAAGCATCTGTTCCCACTCACTTCAGAATACGGTAAAATCCAATAAACCTAGGGCTTAATTTGCCCTTACGACCAAACCTTAGTACTTCCTTCCATGATGAGACCTTGAGAAATAAAAAGTCCCCCACAGAATACTTAATCTTGCGTCTCTTCAAATCCGATAAGACTTCTGTCTATCAAATGCAGCTTTCAAAAGATCTCGAATCAGTCTAACCTTATCCTCTATCTCGGAAACCAATTTAGGACCCAGAACAAGTCGCTCACCCAACTCAGTCCAACATAAGGGAGTGCGACACTTACGACCATATAGTGCCTCGTAAGGTGCCACCTGAATACTTGACTAGTAATTATTATTATAAGCAAACTTCACTAATGGTAGATAATCCTTCCAACTACCTCTGAAATCAATAACACAGCTCCTCAACATGTCCTCCAGTATCTGAATCACCTTCTCAAACTGACCATCGATCTGAGGATGGAACGCAGTATTGAAGTCCAACCTTGAACCCAGAGCTTTATGTAACTTCCTCCAAAATCGAGACATGAAACTAGGATCCCTATTAGAGATGATTGAAACCAGTACCCCATGCAGCCTTATTATCTTAGGACATAAAGGTTTGTCAACTTCTGTAGAGAATAGTCAGTACGAACCGATATAAAGTGGGTGGACTTGGTCAATCGATCCACGAAGACCCATACTGAATCCTTCTTAGTGAGTGTTAGGGGCAACCTACTAACGAAGCCCATAGTCACTCGCTCCAATTTCCAAAGAGAAATCTTGACTGAATGTAGCAAACCCGAAGGTAACTGATGCTCAGCCTTAACTTACTGGCACGTCAAACATCTAGCCACCAAATCAGTAACCTCCCGTTTCAAACCTGGCCACCAGTATAACTCATGAAGGTCTCAGTACATCTTATTTTCACCAGGATGCATAGCATAAGGGCTACTATGCGCCTCTCTCAATATAGACTGTCTCAGATCAGTATCATTCGGAACAAAGATTCTCCCACGGAAACAGAGTTCCCCATTACTATTCAGTCCAAACTCCATAGTGCTACCACTCTCAATCTGTCAGAACCAAAGACCTAAAGAATCGTCCTCTAACTGCTTACCCTTAATCTGCTCAATCCAAGTTGGCTTAACCTGAAGCTCGGCTAATAAGCTACCATCATCAAATAAGCTTAAGCAAGCAAACATTGCCCTCAGATCAGTCATAGCCCTATGACTCAAAGCATCTGCCACCACATTGGCCTTGCCAGGATGGTACTCAATGGTGCAGTTGTAGTCCTTAAGTAGCTCGATCCATCTACCCTACCTAAGATTCAACTCCTTTTGAGTAAGGAGGTACTTGAAGCTTTTGTGATCAGTATAGATAATACACTTCTCACCATACAGATAATGCCTCTAGATTTTCAGTGCAAATACTACGGTGGCCAGCTCCAAATCATGCTTTGGATAATTCACCTCATGTATCTTAAACTGACGAAACGCATATGCTACCACCTTACCATCCTGCATCAACACACATCCCAAACTGACATGTGATGCGCCACTAAAAATCGTGAACTCTTTTCCAAATTCAGACTGTATTAGAACAGGAGCCTTAGTCAGTATAGTCTTAAGCTTCTCGAAACTCTTTTGTTGTGCATCAGTCCAGTTAAATGGTACATCCTAACGTAGCAGCTTAGTTAAGGGTGTTGCAATCAACGAGAAGCCTTCCACAAACCGCTGATAATAACCCGCTAGTTTTAGAAAACTGTAAATCTCAGACACATTTCTAGGTTATTTCCAGTCCAACACTGTCTCAATTTTTCGAGGGTCAACACGAATCCCCTCAGCAGAAACCATATTATCTAGAAATGTTACCTTACGTAACCGAAACTCACAGTTGCTAAACTTAGCATAGAGCTGTTTCTCCCTTAAGGTCTAAAGAATAACCCTAAGGTGCTCGCCATGTCCATCCTCAGTCCTTCAGTAAACCAATATGTCATCAATGAATACCACCACAAACTGATCCAAATAAGGCTGGAATACTCAGTTCATCAAGTCCATGAAAGCTGCTAGTGCATTAGTTAGTCCAAAAGGCATCACTAAGACTCGTAGTGGCCATAACGAGTTCTAAATGCCTTCTTATATACATCAGCTTCCTTAACCCTCAATTGATGATACCCAGATCGCAAATCAATCTTGGAGAACACATAAGCCTTTTGAAACTGGTCGAACAGATCATCAATACTCGAAAGTGGATACTTATTCTTAATAGTCAGCTTGTTCAGTTGCCGATAGTCGATACACATCCGCATGGATCCATCCTTCTTCTTCACAAATAGTACCGGTGCTTCCCACAGAGACACACTAGGGCGAATGAGCCCACGATCCAATAACTCTTGAATCTGAGCCTTAAGTTTCGTAAGCTCCTTCGGTGTCATTTGGTAGGGAGCGATGGATACCGGAGCTACACTAGGAAGGAGTTCTATCTCAAACTCCACTTTACGATTCAGAGGTAACCCTAGTAGCTCTTTAGGAAAAACGTTCAAAAAATCCTCTACCGTTCTGATGTCCTTAATAGTAGAGTCCCTAGAATCAAAAACACTTATATAGGCAAAAAATGCCTCACGTCCTTTACGAACCAACCTCTCTGCCACCAATGTAAAAATCACATTTAATAAATAATTCCGGCGTTCTCTAACTAAGACTACCTCATTATCCTCCTCAGTCCTCAATATAACCCTCTTATCCACACAGTCCAGGCTGACATAGTACTTCACCAACCAATCTATCCCTAATATCATATCGAACTCCCCAAACAAAATCTCCATTAGATTAGCCAAAAATATCGATCCTTGCACCTCTAGTGGCACATCTCTATACAGTTTGCTAACACGAACAGATTGCTCCAACGAACTCAGTACAGTGACCTCACTCGTAGTGCTCTCAATCGATAACCCTAGATTTTCAAAAACAGAACAAGCTAGTAGGAATGAGTAGATCCTATATCTATCAATGCAGTATAAGGCACATTATAAATAAAAAATGTACCCGCGCTGACGTCTAGAGCATCTCGATCTTCTCGGCGGCGCGCAGCGTAAACAATAGCAGGCTAGCTCGCCTCAGTCTATCCAGCACCTCTACCTGGTGCTCTTTGTCCATGACCTATGCCATTACCACCCCTAGCCTAACCACGACCTCTTGGTGGCTACTGTGCTACCCTCTATGGCTGTGCAGTACTAGTACCTGGGGCTTACATCTGGTCGGCCCTCAACAGACATTCCCTAATGCGATGATCCAATGACCCACACCTTAGACACGCCCCAGTCCTCCTCCAACACTCACCTTGATGATGTCTACCACAGTTAACACATGGTTGCAGTCCAGTAGTAGTAACATGGGGCCTAGCTCTAATTGGCCCATCAGCTCTAGCCTTTTTCTTAGGCCTCTGTATGGAACTCGAGGGCTCCAAATCCCTCTTGTTCTTACCTCTCTCTTTATCTCAATTTCACGCTCAGCACGCTTAACCTCCTCAACGATCTTTGCCTTCTCGACCAAGGCAAAAAAATCTCGCTCCTTCTGCGGAGCTATCAAAACCCTCAAGTTATCACTGAGGCCATCCTCAAAGTAGACACATCGCTCATACTTAGATTCCACCATACCTCACGCATAGCGGCTCAATCTCTGGAACTCGGCCCCATACTCAGTCTAAGATTCAGAAGCTCCCTCCTACGACCGTCCACATAACTGGCACCAACATATTTCCCCTGGAAGGTGGTCTTAAAGAACTCCCAGGCCAAATGTTCAGGCTGAGTGCCTTCCTTAATAGTTAGCTACCACTGATAAGCATCATCTCGTAACAATGAGACTGCACCTTTTAATTTCTACTCGGGGGTGCAATCTAGGTCATCCATGATCCTCTCCGTGGCCTTAATCTAGTACTGGCCACAGTAGGGGCAACTCCATTAACACTCTTAAAGAGCTCAGCTCTATTAGATCGGAGTCATTATGTAACCGACCCTCGGCCCCCAGATCCAGTATTAGGCCCAACGACCCTCTTCAAAATCCTTAACATGGCCTGAGACAGTGCACCGTCCCCACCCGTACGGTCTTGTGACACAGTCTCAGTGACAGGTGACACCGGGGTGTCGCTAGTGTCAAGATTTGGCATATTGTCCAGTGAAGAGGAATCAGCTCGAGCCCCTCTACGGCCTCTACCTCGGCCTCTAGTACCCCATTCGTGAGTACCTCATGCGCTTATTGTCTAGTCACATTTATCTGTAATAAAAGTTTTATGAATCATTTACAGTTTAATAGTTATTAGCAAATGTTTTATGGAAACTATTTTAGTAGTTCAAAGTTTGTTTTCGTACAACGCGGTCTCTAGTAGTTTACTATAGTTTCAGTTTAACTGAAGTCTTCAATATATACTAACTAGAGTATTTTCACAGTTTACTACCTACTGTAGTTTCAGAATATCATAGCATTTTCAATTTAAGCTATAATCAATTTCAAAATACTTACAGGATCAACGCCAGAAACTCGGTATACCACAAACTCAGTAGAAACATTTCAAATCATTTTGAAAATCAATCCTTCTAAAATCAAATTTTGATAACCCATAATCCACAGCCAAGTTTTGCAACCTGACTCTTATACCACTAAATGTAACACCCCAAACCCGGCTTAGACGTTATGGCCGAACCTAGTGATGTCATATGATAGGGTGCTTGAAGACCGTGACATCTCGATAAAACCATTATCCGCTTAAATACTTTTCATAATCTCTTGTTAGCTTCTAAATCGTGTTACTCATTTAGCCAGTGATTTCAAAATGTTATCCGTTATGGAAGCTTTTAAAACAGTTTAAGTAATCGTGTATTTCTTGATAAAACATTTATTTCTTTTGAAAACCAAGGTTTCCTACAACTAGCAGTTTAAAATCCATAAAGTAAAGAAAACAAAAACCCCTAAACCATACAAAGGTCCAAAAGTCCAATTTACAACCCAAAAGCTAAACCAATAACAATAAAATAGAAATAAAATTGAGAATCATATTTAAATCCATAACAGTCTAAAACTGTGGTCACCGTCGAGTTCTTCGCTATACCGATCCGTCTAGCTTTGGGGATTACCTGTGCGCATTTAAACAAAAGGGTGAGTTTATGTAAACTCAGTGTGTAATCCCACAGAAAAAAACAATAACAAATTAAAGTGCACAGTTAAAACAGTCCTGGGCCTAAGCCCTTTTTAGTATCAGTAACAGTTTGGGCCTTAGTCCATCTCAGTACAGTATCAAATGTGTAGTAGGGTCTTAGCCCATCACAGTATTAGTGGCAGTCACGCAGTATTCAGTAACAAATTCCTACCCAACCAGCCTCTACACACCATCTTTATCCAACCCTACACTCCATGTAGGGATTAAATCAACCCACCCATCCCTACACTTCAGGTAGTACCGAATGCAGAACAAAACAATAATTTGCAGCGGTACTGCCAGTATATTAGGCTTAAGATCCTTTCAGTACACTTCCTCCAAATATAACCAACCGAACCCCATGCAATGCAACATACAATGTGATGTCATGCTATCATGGGTTTACTAGACACACATTCAGTTCAGTATACATGCTTGTATATAACATGCTTAGTACATAATGCACAATCAATATCACACAGTTAAGGATCTAAGTAGTATTTACCGATCCTATGGAAGGTTCACAGTCGACTTGGACGACCCATGCAACTTTAACAGTCATTTCAGTAAAAATGGGCTCACACGCCCATGTGGCCTGCCTGTGTGGGCCCACACACTCATGTGGCCCACACGACCCAAATTTTCGTTGGCTATGTGGATCACATGGCCTAGCCCAATATACCACAAGCCCGTGTAGTTTACCCGTGTGGACTCACATGTCTGTGTGGCCCACACAGCCTAATTCAGTCCAACCTATGCATCGCACACGGCCTGCCTAGCCATCACACGGTCGTGTCATGAGTACACGGCCTGGCCTCGTCGAACACACACCTTTGTCCATCACACGAGCGACCACACGCCCGTGTGGCGTCAACAGTTAGATTTTTCTACTTTCGCTGAAACCTCATTTTTTGTGCAATTGAGTACACACCTGGTTTTGATTGAAGCTAAGACGAACCTTGAGCCTTTCAGTATCTACCAAATGACATATCAACACCCAAAACCTGATTAATTCCAATTATAGAAGCCATTCTTATGCAAACCCAAATGAATAACTTGAAAACTACATCAAACAATGATTCAAGTTTTACCGAGATGGATATGATAACCAGCAGTCACCACGCACCAGAAAGCCCGTTTAAAACCTTCGTGCAACACCTAAACGTAAGGAAAACAAACCTTCTATTAATCGCTTAACCAAACCAGCGACAGAACTAAGGAAAATACCACTTACCGAACAAGGGAAGACAACCGCAGTACGTCAAAAATGGATTAAATAAAGGAATAAAATAAGAAAAGAGGAAATCAAATGGAAAATTGACAGCAAGTGGGGAAAAGAAATGACAGACAGAAAGGGAGAAGAAAGAGGGAAAAATTCGTCAAAAAACTTAGGAGAATGAGGAGAGAGAGCCGAATGCAACAACCAACAACAACATGATAACTCAATAACTCTTCAATCCCTTATTTTTCTCCCACATCCCCACTACTCACAACCACTACAGAATTTCGGCCAAATTGAAACACCTTCAGTTCACAGAGTAAAAATATATGCTCATGCACATGCAGGGATTTGAACATAAGACCTCCAGCTTATTAACACTCCACTTAACCACCAGACCAGCAAGCGCATTTTGTTATAAGCTTATCAACAATTAAATAAAAGCCTATTGATCAAAGATAGGGCTTTATTAATAAAAATACCAAAATTTCCCCAAGTCATGGCTTGAACTTGGGACCTCCCACACACACCCTGAACACTTAACCACTGAACCAGATACACAGTTGTGCCAAACATTTGCAAAAAACAAAAAATTAAATTTTGGGGCGTTACAATATATGAAAAGCTATTTATATAGCAAGTGATGTGAATTGAGATATTTGTTAAACAAATCAAATATGATAGCATTTGAAAATTGAGTATGGTATGAATGATATGGTAATATGCATGAATTTGAAATGAGGGTTTATGGCAATTGTAAGCTTAGACAACAGTATGTTCGTATAATTCAAATTATGCATTCTTGTATCATTATGTCTTTAATTGTTCGGATTATAGAATATCACTAAGTTTTACTCAGCATACAGTTTTGTTTTTTCCGTACGCAGGTTAGGTATTTCTCTTTTGATCGCCGACTTAGCATCCAACAACAATCCCGATATCAAATGTGGTGAAGTTTACCTTTTGTGATGGCATGTACCTAGGAGGTCTTAGTTAATAGTTATTTTATGAATGGATTGTAATGGAGTTATAATTATAATGTTGGTTTAAGTATATATAGTATATGTTGTGTTTGGAGCCATAATTTGGCATGTTGGTTTGAACCAAGACTTGTTAAGTGTATGTAAATTTAAGTTGATGTTTTAGGTAGTTATAATCTAGGTCAAATTGATTGATTTTAGCATGTTTAAAACTTTGATTTGAATGATTCATGGATGAAATGTTTTGATGATATAACTTGCGGTACCAATGAAGGTACATTGGTTAGGCATTTAGGATGATTGTTTTAACATGTTTTAAGTATGTTTGATTGTGTTTTGAATAGCTTAAACAAATGGATTTTGAGTTGCTCAATGCCCAAGCATGTGGGAAATGGTAAACTTGAGTTTTAAGGTACTTCTAAGTGCACACAGCCTGGCCACACAGGCGTGTCACACACGGGCAACACACATGGGCATGTGACCCAAGTTAGAGAGTTACATGAATTTTTCTAACTTTTTCCTAAATTTTTCAAATGTTCCCGGTTTAGTCTCGAATCATTTCTAAAGTAATTCTAAGGCCTCGAGGGCTTGAATAAGGGACAATATGCATGCTTATTGATGGATTATGTTGTTATTATTGAAATGTTCTTGAATGAATAATTTAGGTAACGTTTATTTGGTAATGCTCTGAAACCCTATTCTGATGCGGATACGGGTTAGGAGTGTTACATCTTTCCTTTCAATTTTCAACTCCACCAAGTACATTTTCTTTCTATTTTCAACTTTCCTACCAATCATATCTATGGTTAGAAAGTAGGGGCGTGCAAATTTCGGGTAAAACTTAATTAATTAGGTTAATTGGTCGGTTAAGTCAGTTAATTTTTTATATGTTTTATACTTGTTTTAACCAAAAATTAAAAAAATATATAAATTTTGGTTAATTCGGTTAACCAACTAAATTAACCGAAAAAGTTTGGTTCAGTTAATTTTTTTTGAAAAAAAATTAATTTCGTTAACGATTAAGGGTTTAAAAGGGTCAGTTAATTTGGTTAATGGTAGTTCGGGTCGGTTAACTGATTGAACACCCCTATTAGAAATTTTATATTTTTCATATTCCTATTTTTCTACTCAATTTTTCATCTTTCCAATTTTCTTTCCATCTAACCAAGTAAAGCCTAAATGTTTCCTAAAATAGTCGTGTTCCTTATTTTATAATATATAGGGTTAGATACTAGATAATCAAAAATAATATTAAGGAAATAAAATTATATTGTTTAAGTGTTGAAAGAAAAAAAGGACTTGTTTTAATATATATATATATATATATATATATTTCACTCATAACATTTTATAAAAATAGTGTAACGTACCCAGAGTGAATTGATATATCACGAGCAATGGATGTGACATTTGGACACTACGGCTAATCAAATTGAAAATCAATTTTGAAATTTTGTTTTTTCATAAATAGAATTTTGAAATTATTGAAGTCATTTATAGGTTTTTTTTTTAAATTTTGGTTTCAAATAGGGACCAATTGAGGCTTAATCGGGTCAAAACATGGTAAATAAGGTCAATGTCATGACACTAGGAAGTGTGTGTCTTGACACTGACTGATGTCGTGACATCCAAAAAAGATTACTAAATAAGGTTAATGATGTGACACTCGAAAGTGGGTGTCGTGACATTGAGTTGTTGATGTCACAACACTGAAAACAGATTACTAAATAGGGTCAACTTGCAACACTGGGAAGTGGGTGTTACAACACTGACTGATGTCGTGACATTGATTTTTTATGTCGCAACACTAAAGGTAGATTACACAAAACATGTCTAAAACCTCTAAATCCAAGTCTCAAATATCATTAACCATTCCATATCACTACTGAACATTATAAAACATAAATCTCCATCAAAATTTAACGCAATCAAAGCATCATATAAAACATAAATCTTCACTTTAGAGCTTCAACTTGGGTATTTACCTAGATGTTGAAAAATAACACATTAAGCTTATAAAAGCTTAGTAAGTACATCAAGAATGAAACTTACCATTTAAAATAACCAATGTTAACATTTAAATACCTAAATAATATTAATATAGAAAGAAATCAAATAGAAAGTAACTATGGTGAATTCTTAGACCAACATTCTATAATTCGCTTACCAATTCATTAACATGACCACTTACTATTAAAATTATTAGCCCAATTGTGGGCTCAATAGAACATATAGAATATATGTAACAGCCCGATTTAGGGCCTAGTCAGAACAGTGGTCTCGGGACCACAAATTCGAAGTTATAAAAATTATTTTATTATTTTTATGAGGTTATAATATGATTTTATTAGTGCATGAGAAATTTGGTAAGCTAATTTTAAGGTTTTCTAGCCCAATTTCGAAAAAGGACTAAATCGCATAAAAGGCAAAAGTTGCATTTTAGTACCTAAATGAGTTATATAGCTAAAGAACTTAAATTGAGGGCTTTAAAAGGGCAATTTCACCCTTTTTATTAGTGTTGGCCGGCCATGTGATTGATTTTAAGCAAATGGTCAAAGTATTAGGCGGATGATGTCATGATTTGGTGATAAATTAATGCCTAAAAGCCTAGCTATCATTTCTTTCTTCTCCATATCTCTTCTCCACCAAAAATATCAGTAAAAAATGGAGTTTTGAAGGCTGAAAACTTTCAGCAACTAAAAGCCCTCACAAGTAAGTGATCCCTACACCCTTTGTTGATGATTTTTGCATTTTTGAGACCATCGAAGCATGAGTTTTCAAATGATGGTGATATCTTGCAAAATGGTCAAGAGTTTAGAGTGTTTCCATGAAAGGGTTTGTGATGTTTATTGAGTTTTTATGGAGGAATATGAGTCCTAGTTATGTTATAAACAACTTTTGTAAAAGGTGTTTGCATGAAAACACTTAAAGGGACTATTTTGCATAAGTTGTAAAATAGTTAGTAAGCATGTGAAATAGTGAGAATTTGAAGTTGCTATAAGAGTAAAAATAGTGCAATTAGGCCTAAGATACAAAGACATTCGATGAAAATCGATTTTCGAGCATACGGGTAAAATGGTCATTTTACCAAAGATGTGAATTTATAATTGCCTAATTGTATTTAGTGACTAAATAAGTGTATATTGCTATTATAGATCAAGATTTACCAAATCCAAACCTAGATCAGCGGGAAGGCCAAGCAAACCGACTAAACCGAATAGCCATATACTTTTTTGTAAACCGAGGTAAGTTGTATGTAAATGATACAACTACACTGTTAATACTTGTATTCATATCGCCATTGAATTGATATTGTATAAGTTGTTAAGTTATGAATTGAGAATGTCTAGTAATATTTGAGATAATAGAAATATCCCGTTGAAACATTAGGTTACGAACTGGATATTCGTGCCAAAGCATTGGGTGATTTGTGTGCCAGTGTAAGACATGTCTGGGACATGCTTCGGCCACATTATGAGAGCCAGTGTAAGACCATGTCTGGGGCATGGCATCGGCATCCAGACGAGGGCTAGTGTAAGACATGTCTGGGACATGCATCAGCCATACTATGATAGCCTGTGTAAGACCATGTCTGGGACATGACATCGGCACAGAGATGAGTGCCAATGTAAGACATGTCTGGGACATGCATCGGTCTCGATAGAGATAGCCAGTGTAAGACGTGTCTGGGACACGCATTGGCTAAGAGTTGTGCTAGTGTAAGACATGTCCGGGACATGCATCAGCACGCTTATATAAGAGCCAGTGTAAGACCATGTCTGGGACATGGCATCGGCAATAGATCCCATGTTAAAGGTTCATAGAATATCCAGTAGTATTTCAAATATTTCAATGATGAGAGTTATAGTTCAATTTTGATAAAGAAAGAATAATCATGTTGTGAGTGGTACAGGTACCTATATGGTAAGCATGAGTAACGAGCTTAATTTAGAGAATGTGACTCGAGTAGATGATAATAAGTAAGTTAAATTATGTTTACCTTTGAGCTATAAGTATGATGACTAATGGTGAGATTGTTGTTGTATATTTATTTATATGCAACTTACTAAGCTTTATGCTTACCCTCTTTCCTTTCCCTCTGTTTTTAGTGTTATCAAGCTAGCTTAAGGATCCCTTAAAGTCAGAGATATCGATCACACTAACAGCCGCAATACTTGGTATAGTTTGATTTATATTTTTGAAAGTGGCATGTATAGGGCTAGACTAGGATGTTGTATTAAGAGAATCGTTCATGTATTTTGGCTTAAGTGAAAAGCCCTTCATTTTGTAATCAAGCCTGGAATAATGGCTATTATTCATTTTGATGAATGCATATATTGTCCTTTTTTGGATGAATTAGTGCCCATTGCGATGGGATTTATATATTGAAATGATCTTATGTAGGTTGTGCAAAATGGGTGACAAAAGGGCTTGGGAGATAGCCTAGTTTGTCCACACGGGTAAGACACACGAGCATGTGTCTAGGCCGTGGGTGACACACGGCTCACACCCATGGGTGTGTGTTATGGTCATGCGTCCCCTGCACTTAAATTTTTAAAGTCATTTTAGCACACGGGTAGGCCACACGGGCGTGTGTCCATGCCTTGTCCTAAAGTCAGTATGCATGCTAGTAATACACGGGCAAGAGACACGGCTATGTGTCTCGGCCGTGTGAATGACATGGTTATAGGGCACGGGTGTGTGCTTAGGCCGTGTGGTTTTGGTAGAATGCCCAGGTTTTCAAATACGGGTTCGGGACACGAGCGTGTCCCTAGCACACGGTCGTGTGCTCTATACCCACACGAGCGTGTGGTGCTTTGTGGCATGAAATTTTTCTAAGTTTTTCATGAGTTCTTGATTAGGTTTTGAACCACCCCGGACGAATGTTTTGGGCTTGTAAGTCCATGTTAGGGGCAGATTGTTGTGAAAATAAAAGTTTTAAATTATTTGAGATTTCACGGCCCAGTTTCATTTAGTTAGTTAAGTTTAAGTTAGGTAGCACCACGAACCCCATCCTAGCGTCAGATACGGGCGAGGGGTGTTACAATATATGAAATAATCATTGATTCATTTCTACAAATATGCATACATTACCTTACATTGAAGTGTAAAGTCAACAAACTACACCGAAATGCCACTATCACTAGCATCAAAGTGCTACTTTCACTAACTCGCTCGAAAATTTTCCTAATGGCATGTCACCTATATCCTACTAGTTCACACCTTGTCTAATTAGACATTTATATGTTAAATTCACTACGTTTACTCAAGAATTAAAAAAATAATTTAAACTTTACTCCTTTTACAATATAATCCTTATTAACATGAAAATTCACTATACTCTCTGATTTCACAATAATTTTACTTTTCATCTATCCACTAATAGATCACACACTTCATTCAAACCCTATCAATCAATATTTTAATTCACATGTCTAATTTTATATACTTTATAATTTAGCCTCTTCTTACAACAATTTAGTCCCTTTATTCAAATCTATTCATTTTTTGTAATTAAAATCCAATTCATATTTTAACTACTTGTTCATCAATACATATATTCTTGACATATTTTGTAACAGTCCGTTTTTTAGTGAAATCAAAACAGTGGTTTCGAGATCACAAATACAAAGTGAAAATATTTATTTTATTATTATTTTAATGTCTACAACATGTTAGTAGTGTCATATAAAAATTTCGTTAAGAAATTTAATCGTTTGAATGCTCATTTTGATAAAAAAGACTAAATTGCGTAAAGTGTAAAACTTGTGTTCTAATAGCTAAAGGTGTTTAATAGCTATCAAACTTTAAAGTGGAGGTCCTTATGTTGTAATTAAACCATCCATAAAGCGAGTAGACTTTCATGGACATAATATATGTGTTTTTAAAGGTTAAAATTTAAGGTTAATATAGTAAATTAGTAATAAACTAATTAAAATAATGAAAACAAAAGTGTTGTCTTCCTAAAATGCATCCATCCATCAAAATTTTAAGCTAAGAAACCTCCATGGAAGCTTGTTAAATTCGGCTAAGCTAAACTTGGTGCATGGTGAGTATTTTTCATCATGTTTTTAATAATTTCTATGTTTTTGGAGTTGTTGTCACTTAATTTAACTAGCCGAGGGACTAATTTATGAAATTGTTAAAGTATTACCATTGATGAATATGTATGTTTTTTTATGTTTGATAATATAAAATGAATGGTTGTTGTTAGATAAACAACATTTTTAAGTGATTTTGAATGAAATTGCAAATTAGGGGGTTAAATTGAGAAAAATGAAAATTATGTGGTGAATTGTGTGAAATAATGAAATGTATGGGCTTCTATGAACATAGATGAAATTTTTCTAGTGTCGGTGTGGATCAAATTACATGAATTTGTATTTTTATGAGCTAGGGACTAAATTGTAAAGAAGTCAAAAGTTTAGGGACAAATAATAATTTTTCCATAATATAAATATTTGGTTAAATTGAATAGAATGATACTTAAATAAGTTAAGTTTGATTATATAGATCAAGAAAAGCAATGTTTGGAATTAAATCAAGGGAAAAACAAAGTAGTGGATTGATCGGTCGATTTTCTCCATACTAATTTGAGGTAAGTTCGTATCTTTAATAAGCATTAAATTATATGTGTTTGAATGCTTAATTGATATAATTGTGATGATATGACATCATGAAAATTCTGGACGAGTTATCGGCAATGTATAACTCTGGTTGAACCTTAGGAATAGATAGGATACAAATGACATGTCAGTAGGGATTACCTTATTTTGGGTGTTGGTCCGTACGTTCTACCGGTGGCTGAGTGTTTCAGCATGTGTTGTGGTTACTAGCCAGCTTGTGTGAGCAGCACCATGTAGTTATGTTTTTTACCGTCAGCTTGTGTGAGCAGACCCATTGATAGCTCGAGAGTGAGCACTTATTCGAGATATGAGATTGAGATGGTTTCGACCATGTATTGGAACTTAGTGTGTAAGATTTCTGAGTATCCGATATTATTCCAAATGGTTCAACTAGTATTTTGATGGTACGAAAGAATAAGAGATGGATATGTATCAGTACAGGTATGTACGTGAATCAAACAAGCATTGAAGCTATGAAATTTGTGAATTTTATGTCTAACCTTATGGATGAATATGTGTTAGGTTTGTGGATTAAATTGAGTTGCATTATGCCATGTTTAATTATGTTTTTTTTTTAAATTGAGAATGAGTGGTAAGTTGTACTTATTATACATATGAGCTTACTAAGCTTAATAGCTTACTTTGTTTACTTTTCTGTATTTTATAGTGATTTTGAAGAATCTCGTCATACTATCCACCCGTTGTTTTGGTACTTTTGAACTTTGTGTATTTTAAGTTATATGACATGTATAGGAGAATCGGAGTTTGAAGAAGGGGAAGGAGAAGGAGTACTCGACCCGCAATAGATAGAGGAGGATTTATTTTTTGCTAATGTGGCCTATATGTCTCATGATGTTTTGGTTATGTGTTTAGCCATGTGATTTGGTTTGTTTTGATATACTTGGTTATGTAAATATATGTAAATGCCCTTTGATATTTGGTTTATAATTGACATGTGAATGACTTGTTGTGAATTGGTATTTAAGGTAGCAAATGGTTGAAATTGAGAATGTATTAACATGCTAAGTGTTAGGCTATATAATGCATATATAAAATTTACCATTTCGGTGAATTCTTGAAAGTGATATTGGTATATTTTCAAATGACAAATTGTGATGTTTATGAACATTATGATTGTTGGTATTGGTATTGCATGATTTGGACTTGGTTGAGATTGGTTTGAATGCCTATTGATGATATGATCATATGTTATTTGATGTCTTTAGGTTGATGCAAGTTGGGGTGAGAAAAATGGCTTGGCAAATAGCCTATTTTTGTCCACAAGGGCAGAGACACAGGCGTTTGTCTCAACCGTGCATGACACACGGCCAGGTGACATGGTCGTATGTCCCCTAATATTTCTTTAGGAACCAAGTCAATAGCTTTACACGGCCTAGCACACGGGTATGTGGCTTGGCCGTGTGGCATAAGTCAGTATACCCTTCAGTTTTCACAGGCCTAGCACACGGCCTGACACACAGGCATGTGAAGCCATTTTGAAGGGTACACGGGCTAGTCACACGAGCGTATGGTTGGCCGTGTGACCTAAGTCAGAGAGTTTACACGGGGTCGGACACGGGCTGAGACACGGCCATGTGATCCATTTTGAATGTCCACACGGCTTGTGACATGGGCTTGTCCTGTCCACATGAGCGTGTGTCCCCTGTACTTTGAAATTTTTCTATGTTTTTCTAAAAACTTATTAAGTATTCGATTTGGTCCCGAACCACTTCTAATGCTTGTTTTAAGCTCTGAGGGCTCGTGCTAAGGACTATATGACTGAATTTGAATAAACTTTGTTTGGATTTGAGAAATGATTATGAAATGTATGATTGTTTAAAAAATAAGTCTGTTGATGCTCTGTAACCCTATTTTGGCGATGGATACGGGTTAAGGGTGTACATTTATTGGTATTAGAGCTACGGTTTAGTCGATTTTCAGACTAACCTAGTCTGTGTGAGTCTAGCTATACATGCCATATTTAACCTGTGATAATGTAATATCTCCTAACAGTTTTAAATTATGTTTTCATATAGCAATAGATCCCAATTGAGCAATTTTCGATGATGTAGAAAGTAATGCGTCAGCCTCCGTTCATAAAGCAATGCCTTCTAAATCGAGACCTGTATCTGAGGGTCGTGGAGGAGAGGCCAAGGAAGACTTCTTCCAAATGATGAATGAATGGTTCACTGAGTTTGTCCGAACGAATCCGGCTGCTCAGTAACCTTCACCTACACCTATTCCCCAATCAGTTCCCGTAGCTCCTCAAGGTTTGAAATCTTTATGTATGAGTAAGCCATCTGTTGATGAAATTCAAAACCATGGGGCTGAAGAGTTTAGAGCTACAGTTGATGATGATCCTGAGGGAGCCAAGTTTTGGCTTAAAAATATAATTCAAGTTATGAATGAACTGTCTTGTATGCCAGCTGAATGTGTTAAATGTGCTTTATCACTTCTGAGAGATACTGCATACCAGTAGTGGAATACTTTAATATCTGTGGTGCTGAGAGAACAGGTCACGTGGGAATTCTTTCAGATTGAGTTCAGAAAGAAATATATAAGTTAGTGGTTTCTTGATTAAAAGCGCAAAGAATTTTTAGAATTGAAACAGGGTCATATGACCGTAACCGAGAATGAAAGAGAATTCGTGAGGCTAAGTAAGTATGCTCAAGAATGCATCTCTACTGAAGAATTATGTGTAAGCAGTTCGAAGATGGATTGAATGAGGATATCAAGCTTCTAGTCAGAATTTTGGAACTGAAAGAATTTGTTGTTTTGGCTGATAGAGCTTCCAAAGTCGAATAGCTTAGCAAAGAAAAGAGAAGAGCCAATTCTGAGGCTATAGACTCGAGAAAGAGGTCAATGAGTAAACCCTATCATTTCTTTTCAAAGAAATCAATGCATTCTTATAATCGTTCAAATGCTTTAGTGGGGTATTCCAATAAAGATCTTGAAAGCAACATACAAGTCCAAAAGCTCAAGCCATTTCAGTATCGAGTGTTGGTAGCGTCAAAACCAACAAACATGAGTGTCAACAGCGTGGAAGACAGCATTTTGAAGATTGTTGGATGAATAATAAAGCCTGTTTTAGATGTGGCTCGCAAGATTATTTTATTCGTGATTGTCTTGAGTTACCCAAGAAAGACAAATTTCTGAATACAAGGCCGAGTAATACTATTTCCAGAGGGAAACCTCCTCAAAATACTAGAAATGTGACTAGTAGCAAAGGTGCAACAAAGGATTCTACTCTAAAATCAGAGGCTCGAGTGCCGGCCAGAGCCTACGCTATTCGCGCTCTCGAAAATGCATCGGCACTAGATGTTATCACCGGTACATTTTCTCTTTATGGCACTGATGTAACTGCTTTAATTGATCATGGATCGACCCATTCATATGTCTGTACAAATTTAGTGTCTAGTAAGAGTTTACCTATTGAGTCTACTGAATTCGTGATTAAAATAACGAACCCCTTAGGCCAGTATGTCATAGTTGATAAAGTTTGCAAGAATTGTCCTTTGATGTAATGGGGTTACTATTTTTTGGCTGATTTGATACTTTTACTATTTGATGAATTCAATGTGATTTTGGGTATGGATTAGTTGACTCTGCATGATGCTGTTGTAAACTGTAGACGAAAGACTATTGAGTTGAAATGTTAGAATAGTGAAATTCTTTGTATTGAATCTGATAATTTGAGTGGGTTGCCTGTTGTGATATTGACGATGCTAGCACAGAAATTTGTGAGGAAAGGCTGCAATGTTTATCTTGCTCATGTACTTGATACAAAAGTGCCTAAATCGAAGATTGAATCGGTGCCAATGGTTTTTGAATATCTAGATGTGTTTCTGGAGGAATTACCCAGGTTACCACCAATCAGAGAGGTTGAATTTGCTATTGAGTTAGTATCAAGAATATCACCGATACCGATAGCTTCATACAGAATGGCTCCTACAAAGTTAAAAAAAAGTTAAAATCTCAGTTGCAAGAGTTATCAGATAAAGGATTTGCATGACCTAGTTTTTCGCCTTGTGGTGCACCAGTTCTGTTTGTCAAGAAGAAATATGGATCGATGAGACTGTGTATCGACTATTGTCAACTTAACAAGGTTATGATTAAGAATAAGTATCCTTTGCCGAAATTTGATGATTTATTTGATCAATTGAAAGGAGCAACAGTATTTTCAAAGATTAATTTGCGATCTAGCTATTATCAGTTGTAGGTTAAAGATTTGGATGTGCCGATGACTATATTCAAGACTAGGTACGGACATTATGAATTTCTTGTTATGCCATTCAAATTAACTAATGCTTCTGCAATATTCATGGATTTGATGAATTGAATCTTTAGACTGTATTTGGACAGATTTTTTTATGGTATTTAATGATGATATTTTGATCTATTCTCGAGATGAATCTGAGCATGCTGAGAATTTGATAATTGTATTGTAGACTTTGAGAGATAAATAATTATTTGGTAAATTCAACAAATGTGAATTTTGGCTCCAAAAGTTGGATTTTTGCGGATGGCATCCGAGTTGATCCGAGTAAAAGTTCAGTTGTTGTTGATTGGAAACCACCAAGAAACGTATCCGAGGTTAGAAATCTTTTGGAATTAGCTAGCTATTATGTAACACCCCCTAACCCCGAACCATCGCCGGAACAGAGTTACGAGGCATTACCGGACGTATCAGACAACTTATGAATAATTCACTAATAAAATAACATTCATAGCATAATTTAATAAATCCCTATATTGAACTATTCAAATCTAAATCTTACATTTAAGTGAAACGGGACTCGTTGAAGTATTCCATTTTTTTTATGAATTTAAATGACATTTACGCTTATTTTTACATAAATCCCCCTGCAATTAAAACCATATCCATTTCAAGCATAACTAATTCAACCAAATTATTTCACAAATTCATTTTCTATTCTAAATACCTCTAATCAACTTACTCAACATAATATCAATTTAAATTTATCATTGTACTAATTAAATTGAAATGGATAAACTTTTTTCATTATAATTCTTAGACTTGTAATTCTAATATTTTAAAACATTTATATTCAAAACATAATAACCTTTATACACATCCTATGTACATGCCACATTACCAAAAGAAAATATACATCACCAAAAAGTTTCTTTGAAGTTGGGCACGGCTTTGGATCTTTGGTTCGAAGCTTGACTTCTACAACTGCAAGACGGAAACAACCGTCTGTTGAGTATGCATATACTCGGTGGTATCACTATAATTCAGTTTATAATTAAATATATTAAAGCACACACATACTTTTACATTACAATTATCATCACTTAATGAACAATTCAATCTTTCATGTTATCATTCAATTATATATATATATATATATACCATTCTTATTTCTTTATTTCAATTCTCAACTTTCACATAGGACATATTATTTAAATATAGTTTTATCAATAGATTTATTTCATTTATCCTTATTAACTTGACTCGGACTCGGCGGATACATGGATTCCAACCAACACACCAGTACGGCACATAGTGCCTCATCGGTACGAAGCCGAATAATAATGATAATGATGCGGTACACAGTACCTCATCGAACAAATCCAAAAGCGATAATGATATGAGAATTGATAATGATATTCAACACACAAATTGTCGAATCGGTATGATAATGGTATGATGTGATGAGTCGGCACATAAGTGCTCGATCGATGAAGCCAAGCAAAAACCCGTACTCTTCCATATCCTATGGCATGCCAACTATATCCGACTAGCCCGACTAGTTAATAGGGTATTTAAATCATTTTTTAGTGTAATTTCCATTTTGATTCAATATTAATTATAATTTATTATTTTGATCAATTTTCACATTAATACTGATAATTTACTTCATTAGAAAATTTCTGTTCAATGCAATATACGTAACATTATTCAGTAATTTCACAGTTCAATTCGGTATTCAATACAATATTGAGAATCCAATAATTGATTCGATATCAATCTCAATTTTAATACCCAATCACAAATTTTATTATTTCATTAAATACTTACCTTAAAATACTTACCACATATTCATATTAAATTAAACACATATTAATTATAAAGCTTGAGTTATAGTGATACAAACCAGAATTCTTTTCGGATTTAATCCTCGACGATCTTTCCTTTTCCTTTTTGGGTCGATGCTTCAGGTTCGATATTAGCTACGAACAATTAAAATAATTTCACAATTATTAGCATAACACAATTTAAATGCTGAAATTTTCATCTAACTTTTACTTTAATTCCAATTTAATCTCAACTAAACCTATATATTTTTCTTTCTCAATTCATACCTTTTTACTACTCAATTTCTTACCAAACTCACATCTAACTACTTAATTTTTATCATAGTTTCATAATTTCGAATTTATTTCAATTTAATCCCTAAAACTCAAAACTTGTACCTTATTTTACAATTCAATCTTTTATTCAATTCTAATCAAAATTTCTATCAAATAAACCCCCAATTCCATCATTTGTTCAACATAAACCCTACCCAAAAATCTATTAACTTTCAAAATTTCAACTTAAATTCAAGAGTATTTCACTCTAAGATTCTAAAAACATCAAATTTATAAGAAAAGGACTTGATTAAACTTACCAATTTAATTTTGAACCTTGAAACCTAAATTTTCCTTTTTTTTCTTTCTCCCTGTTTCTTCTCTTTTTGTTTTCATTTACATTTCTTTTAACTTATTTGTTTCTTTTATATATAATATAATATAATATATATAATATAATATAATATAAGAATATAAGAATATAATATAATATAATATACTTAATTATTAAATAAATATATATATATTTTAATCAATAAAATCTTTGATATTTTTCACGTTAAACCACCTCAGCTATAGGAAATGGTTTAATTTCCTCTTAAGTCCTTCTAGTTTTTCTTTAATCTATAATTAAACTTTTACCCTTATTCAATTTAATCCTTTTTACTAATTACTCTAAAATAAGCTAAATTTACTTAATTAAAACCTAATTAAACACACTACTAGACTCATAAATATTTTTAATAATTATTTTCGAACTTATTTCACTAAGACGGAGGCCTGATAACACACTTTTCCGGTGCCCACGGATTTTGGGTCGTTACATATTATCGACGTTTTATGAAAAGATTCTCAATGATTGCTACACCAATAACTCGTTTATTGCAAAAAGATGTGAAGTTTGAATGGTCTGATAAATGTCAATAGAGTTTTGATCAGTTGAAAACACTGTTAACCGAAGCTCCAGTTTTAGCTAAGCCTGAGTCTGGTAAAGAGTTTGTGATTTTTAGTGATGCATCATTGAACTGTTTGGGTAGTTTTTTAATGGAAGAAGGCAAAGTGATAGCTTATACTTCCATACAGTTAAAACTGCATCAAAAGAATTATCCGACACACTACTTAGTGTTGGCCACTATTGTATTCGCATTAAAAATTTGTCGACATTATTTGTTTGGTGAGAAGTGTTGCATATTTACAAACCATAAGAGCTTGAAGTATTTAATGTCTCAGAAAGATCTAAATTTGTGACAACGAAGATGGCTCGAATTATTGAAAGACTATGAGTTAGTGATTGATTATCATCGAGGGAAAGCGAATGTAGTCGCGAATGCTTTGAGTAGAAAATATTTATTCGCTTTGAGAGAAATGAATACATGATTGAAATTATCTGATGATGGTTCAATTTTAGCTATGTTAAAAGTTAAATCGGTGTTTCTTTAGCAAATCTGTGAAGCTTAGAAATGTGACAATGAATTACAAGCTAAAAGAGTACAGTGCGAGTCAACTACTAATTCAGAGTATCAGTTTGGATCCAATAATTGTTGGCTATTCCGAGGTAAAGTTTGTGTTCCAAGGAATCTTGAGCTTATACAGAAAATTTTACACGAAGCACATAGTGGTTGCTTATCTGTTCATCTAGGGAGTATTAAGATGTACAGTGATCTAAAACAGATGTACCGGTGGTCGGGCATGAAACGTGACATTTTAGAATTTGTGTCAAGATGCTTGGTTTGTCAATAGATTAAAGCTAAACTTCAAGTACCTTTGGGACTCCTACAACCAGTTATGATACTTGAGTGGAAATGGGATAGAGTAACGATAGATTTCGTATCGGGGTTACCACTATCTCTGAAAAAGAAAGATGTTATTCGGGTTGTTGTTGATCGTTTGACGAAATCTACACATTTCATTTCAGACGTATAGATTTTTCACTTGATGGATTAGCTAAACTGTACATCTCTGAGATTTTGAAATTGCATGGAGTGCCAGCGTCTATTATTTTGGATAGAGATCAGAGGTTTACATCACGATTTTGGAAGATATTACAAGAAGCTTTGGGTACACGGTTGCAATTTAGTACTGCATTTCATCCTCAAACAGATGATTAGTCCAAGAGAGTGATTTATTGTAACACCCCTCGCCCGAATCTGACACCGGGACAGGGTTCGAGGTGCTACCAGATCTAACTCAAGCATACGCATATAAATCCGGACCATAAAATTTCTTTTAACTTGAAACTTTTCGTTCACATGCTTTATGTCCCTTGAACAGGCTTACAAGGCCCAAAACATACATTAGAAATAGTTCGGGACTAAACCAAGAACGTTTGATAAACTTTGGGCACCTTGGAAAAAAAATTTTAACTTAACATGTCACACACCCGTGCAATCACCCCGTGTCCAAGACTTGAGCATTCTGTTAAATTCACACGGCCAAGACACACGCCCATGTGTCTAGCCCGTGTTCATTTAACAGACTTATCATTTTAGATGCATGGGACACACGACCATGCCACACGCCCACGGGTGTGGCCCATGTGTCACACACGGCCTAGGCTCACGCTCGTGTACCCAATCGTGTAGACTCTATTAGGCTATTTTCCAAGCCTATGGTCACCCCCTTTTAACACTTATACCTAATGAATATTAAAAACAAATTGAAACATAATTATGCGCTCATAAATGATCTTTGCAAAAGCTCATTACATGGAACCCTCATATCATTGGTTTCATACATGCTAGGTTATTTACCATCTTGTATTTATGTGTTGTCATACCACTTTAATACATTCAAGATTGGCTCGTTCTTATGACTCATTTCCAATTGGAATTCAACCATCACACATGATTATAAACTTGCATGGAAATTTTGTAGGTCATAGCCTACTTCAAAACAAGCTGATCTCTATGGCCATAAACAAAAAGGTAGATTTATCTTTACAAGCCTTCATTTGGCAAATCAAAAGACATATATAACAAAATACTCAAAAGACCTATACATGCCATTGAACAATTTAGAAATGTCTTTATACCAAAGCTAGTCTATTTGATAGTATGCTGACTCTCCAACCGTCTTCCAATCTTTACGAGTCCTCGAGCTCTGTGAGAGATAGGGAAAAGAGAGGGGTAAGCATTTTCATGCTTAGTAAGCTCGAATGACCGGAAAGTAAACTTACCAAGTAATTAGCATACAATCAAATTGGGCAATAAATTCAATGAGCATAGGATGGCTTCCCTATCACTTACACTCAACCAATGAGTTAGTCACATAACAATGCACTATGAAAGTTATATTAGATGAGCTCATCATTCAACATCTCATTTGTATATATATGCCACATTAATCTCATTGAGTTTCTAGTAAATCTCAATGGAATGTCCATTTACCATCAATTCGTACAATGATCGTTTCAGATATGCACTCCCGCGAACCTCACATCTAATGGCAAGATTACCAATCCAGGCTAAATCCCCCATTTTATGAACTCATAAGATGATGTCGGGATTACTAGTCCAGGCTAAATCTCTTATAACGACAAACACCTTTATTGAGCTCCTATCTGAATTACCAGTCTAGGCTAAATTCAGATCCTAATCAGATTACCTGTCTGGGCTAAATCCATAATGTACACATATTCTTCGGGAGGCTTACCATTCAAAGGAACACCCGTCCGGGCTAAATCCTTACTGCAACACATGTAGGACCTCATTACACATGTTAATCATGGTTTATCCATCGAATTCCCTTTTTAACCTCAACCGAGACATTTGTCACAATTCATACTTAAACATGCATTTCATAGAATTTCATGTTACTAATAAATTCAATCATAAATCATATAATTAGGCACATTGAGTGTTTACTTTAAGTTATCCGAACTTACCTGGTATTCGTTTCGGTGTCGTGTTTCGGTTATCTCGAAACCTTTTGTTTTCCTCGATCGACCTTCGAAATTTGTTCCTCGGGGTCTAAAAAAATAAAAATAGATCATTAACACTCCGCATTATACATTTCAATTCTAAATTCCACCCCCGGTCCAAATGATCGTTTTGCCCCTCACATTTTTACAATTTAGTCTCTAGGCTCGTATAATGAAACGCATGTAATTTCTACCTTACTCAAGCCTAGCCAAACACTTTTCCCTCTTAGGGCAGCCCACATTTTCCATTATTTTTATATTTCTACCACACATTTTACAGCTTTTGCAAAAAGGTCCTTTTAGGGGTTTTTCATGAAAATCACATAGGAAAAGTTGTTTAACACACCTCAAACTTTCATATTCCTCTATAAAACATCAAAATACAAGTAAATCATGTATGGGTAAATTTTTAAACATGAACCCTAGCATGAAATATGGGTAGAAGTAGAGAGAGTAAGCTGCCGAGATCTCAAAATTACAAAGAACATTAAAAACGGGGCTTGGGAGCACTTACTAATGAGCTTGAAAAGCTTGGAAACCCCAGCTATGGTGGCTTAGGAATTTTATCTGGACAAGGGAGAAGAATGGCTGATTTTTTCCTTTCTTTTTCCCATTTTATTTCATTAGTATGCCAAATGACCAAAATGCCCTTAAGCCCTTTCTTTGAAATTTCATCCATGCAAGCCCATTTTTGTCCAAAAACTTAGAAATTAGGAAAATTTCTCCTCAAGACCTTCTATTTTATAATCTAAAGAAATTTCATGCAAATTGCTTCTAGAATCCAAGTTTTGTAATTTATTCAACTTAGTCCCTAATTTTCCAATTGGGCACTTACTCAAAGAATTCCTTCATGAAACTTTAACACATGCATATTCTCATATTCTAAGCCTCGTAATAATCATAAAATAAATATTTTGATATCGTATTTTTGGTCCCGAAGCCACTATTCTGACTAGGCCCTATTTTGGGATGTTACATTCAGATTCTTGAAGATATGCCTTCTTGCTGTGTTTTAGAATTTGAAGCAACTGGAAAAAATATTTACCATTGGTTGAGTTTGCATATAATAATAGTTATCAGTCGAGCATAAAGATGGCACCGTATGAAGCTTTATATAGTCGTAAATGCTGAACTACATTGTACTGGACCGAGCTTAGTGAGAAAAAGATTAACGGGGTTGATTTGATCAGAGAGACTGAAGAGAAAGTGAAAGTAATTTGTGATAGTTTGAAAGAAGCTTCAGATCGACAGAAATCATATGCGGATTTGAAACATAATGATATTTAATTTCAAATCAGTGATAGAGTGTTTTTAAAAGTATCACCGTGGAAGAAGATTCTTTGATTTGTTTGCAAAGGAAAATTGAGTCTGCGATTTATTGGACCGTACAAGATTATCGAGAGAATTAGGCCAGTGGCTTATCGACTTAATTTAACGTCAGAACTTGAAAAAATCCATAATGTGTTCCATGTATCCATGTTAAGATGATATAGATCAGGCCCATCACACATAAGATTTTCAGGGACGAAAATCCCTAAGGGGGGAGAGTTGTAACAGCCCGATTTAGACCCTATTTGGAACGGTGATTTCGGGACCATGAATCCGAATCAAAAAAATATTTAAAAATTATTTTCTATGTTTATAATTTTTTAATTTATATGTGTGAAATTTTCGTGTTTTAATTTTGTCGTTCGAGTGCCCGATTAAATAAAAGGGCTTAAACGCATAAAATAAAAATTTGATGGTTAATTGTAAAAAGGCTGAATTGATGTTGTCTTTATAGCATGAGGTACTTATAATGCAATTAGGCCATAATATTAGGTGATGGACGGTAGTATACAACCATTATAAAGATTTCATATTATATTATAAAGGTTATTTATGTAAAATAATTATTAAGTTATATTAACATAAAACATAAAAATTAAAAGCCATGGTGTTCATATTTTCTTTCTATGATCGAAACATAAAATAAAAGAAAAGAAATAAAGTTTTATTAGTTTCGGCCATTGCTAAGCTCAATCAAGGTATGTAACTAGCTCGGTTTTTGATAATTTTTACGTTTTTGAGATCGTTGCTATGTTATCTATCAAGCCCATGTTTCAATTTTTGAATTTGATGACGATTTTTTATTTTTCCATTGTTGAAAACTTGTGTTTTTTGTTGTTTGATGATAGAAAATAAAAGATATGTGATAGATTAACATGTTTTGTATTTGAATTTTTTATGATTTTGAGTAATTAGGGCTAATTTGTAAAAATGATAAATTGAGGGACTAAACTGTGAAATAAATGAAATGTGTAGACTTGTATGAGGAAGATGAATATTCTGCTTAAGCATGGTATATTGAAATTTTGCATATTTTGTGTTTTGTGCAATAGGGACTAAATTGTAAAAAGTGTAAAATGTCAAGGGTAAAATGGTAATTTTCCCATTTATGTGTTTTTGGACTAAATTGAGTGAAAATATGTTTGAATAAGTTTAATTTGAATATGTTTAGATCGAGAACGAAAGAAATCGGGCTTGGATCGGGGGAAAACTAAAGTTATCGAATAATCGTTTTTTTCCAATTATCGTTGTCCGAGGTAAGTTTATAAGCAAATAGATGTTGTTAAATTTTAATATAGGTGATCTATAAATAATTGTAATAATTAGTATTAAATTACAATTGGCATTAAGTAATAAAAATAATTTATGTTTGATGATAAAGTAATGAATAAGTTTTGGTATTTGACGTGATGACATGAACTATACATGTTAAAGTGTTGATTATATGTATATTAATTGTAAATATATATTCGGCTAAATGATATATGTATGTGTTATTGAAGTGTGAATCATGAGTATATATATATTCGACTATATGATGATATTGTGACCTTGGAAGTGAATGATAACTTTGTTAATGGACATATGTGTATGTGTATTTTGGCCAAGTTAAAGTTGATACATGGATGTATATGTGATATCGATATGTGATTACGTGTAAGAACACGTCTGGGATGTTGGAATCGATATGTGATTACGTGTAAGACCACGTCTGGGACGTTGGCATCGATATGTGATTACGTGTAAGACCACGTCTAGGACGTTGGCATCGATATGTGTTTATGAGTAAGACCCTGTCTGGGATAGTGGCATCGATATGAGGTTACATGTAAGACCACATCTGGGATGTTGGCATTGTATGATATATGTGATTATCTGAGTATCCTATTCAATTCTGAATGGTTCAATGGGCAATGATAGTTGTGATTGAATGTGTAAAACGAGCTAAAATGATCAGGTATGTGATAGCTTATTTCCTATTTGAAATAAGGTAAATAGGTTACTTGATCTATGTTATAAATCATGTATAATGTAAATGAAAAATGTATGTGCATATGAAAAGTGTATTCAGCCTTTTTATTATATCATGTGAATATTTATGAAATGATTCATGGATATATGTATGTGGGTTTATGTATATTCGGTTATATAATGGTACTATAGTTTTGAAATTGAATATCACATTGATAATAAATACATGTATATTCAGCCATGAATAAGTTTAATTGTGAAAGTATATGTTATACATGAATTTATAAGCTTGAGATTTAATGTGATTATGATAGTATAATTTGGTTTGGTTTAAATGAGTGATTATGGCATTTAGTTGTTTATTTGCTTATGCTTACTAAGCTATGATAGCTTACTGTGGGTGTTTATGTTTGCATCTGTTTTATAGATTTTGGAGATTAATTACAAGCTCGGGGATTGTCAACAAAATCCATCACACTATCGACTGTTGTTTTGGTACATTATAAGTTTAAACTTGATACTATGGCATGTATAAGCTAGGTTATATTTGGTTAAGTTGGAAGTTGTGTATATATTAAGCCATGCAAAAATGGCAAATATGCTATGAAAGTATATGAAATTTTAGTCAAGTTTTATATGTGTTATATGTATTGATAATGGATGGTGAATTTGGATGTGGTTTGGTTGAATTGGCTTTGGTATATACATGAGTATGAATTATGTTTGTCATGTTATTTTTAGTTAAAATGATTCGGTTATGTTTTACATTTGCTAGTAATGAATACATTTGGTTGATGATTCAGTACTTGTACATATATATATTTGTGCACATGATGTGTTGGTATGATATATATATATATTTATACACATGGTGTTTGGTCATGTGTTTGGTTATGGAGTAAATGATGGATGTTTATTGAGTTATAATATGTAATGCATTAGTTAGTAAAATGCATGTCATATATATATATATATATATGGTGTGTTTGGTATATGCTTATGGTTTAAAGTAATGATATGTATGGCTTATGATCATTCATTATGGTAAGTTTGTCATATTGATATGTTTTGCATTAGTCTAATTTTATAATTTAGATTAGATGAGGTAAACATGGTTGATAGATAGGTATATATATGTAATTCAGTTGTGGCTTAATATTGGTTTATTTGGAATGCATGATTATATTATGAATTAATTCAAGTTAGTAAGCTTAATATAAAGTATATATGTGTTAGAATTAAGTGACCCAAATTCTTATTTAAATAAAATACGATGGAAAATAAAATAAAAGTAAAATCCATATAGAACTAAACTTCTTTTATTTTATTTTAGAATAAGGTTTTAAACCTTATTAAACTCCATCTATTTTATATTGATTAGGATAAGGTGTTTCAATCCTACTAGAATATGGCTTTGCAAGCCTATAAATAGACATAGTCTATTCCTCTTGTATTTGAGTAAAAATTTTTCGACATAGTGAATTTTCTTCTCCTCGCCCGTGGTTTTTTTCCGAAAGGGTTTCACGTAAAATTTATGTGTTCTTTATTTTTATTTATTTTATTCTATTTTATTTTTCACAAATTGGTATCGAGCTTAGGGTTATTCATCTCGATCACGGTAATGGCGTCTTTGAAGTATGAAATTCATTGTTGGACGCAACACCGATTTGCGTTGTGGCAAATTAAGATGCAAGCGCTTCTTGCAGATGGATCTAGAGGATGCCCGCTAGGATAGATAAGATGCCTTCGACATTAACAGATGAAGAGAAGAAGCGTAAGGATCGAAAGGCATTAACACAATTACATCGCATTTGTCCAACGAAATTTTGCAGGATGTGATGAAAAGAAAAGCGCCATTGCATTATGGAAGAGGCTAGAACAAATATGTATGTCGAAAACTCTAACAAGCAAGTTGCATATGAAGCGGCGTCTTTATGCTCATCGTTTGGAGGAAGGTGCGTCGTACACGAACACTTAAATGTGTTTAAAGAAATTCTCTCAAACTTGGAGGCCATGGAGGTTCAAGATGATAAGGAAGATCTAGGGTTGATTCTACTTTGTTCGTTGCCCCGTCTTATTCAACCTTTAGAGACACGATTTTATATAGCCGCGAGTCTCTCACGGTTGATGAGGTTTATGATTCTTTAACCTCGTATGATAAGATGAAGCATCTTGTGGTTAAACCCAACTCTCGGGAGAGGGTCTCATTGTTCGTGGGAGACAAGACCGGAATGTTGATGATGATCGTGGTAGAACACAGAACGGAATCCTCGTGGTAAATCTAAGGGTAGATCGAAATCTTCAAGCAGAGGTAAAACTTGCAACTTCGCAAGAAGAAAGGGCACATTAAATCTGAGTGCTATAAGCTACAAAATAAGATTAAAAGGAGGCTGCGAATCAAAAGGAAAACAAAAGAAAATTCGGTGAAGGCGATGTTGTAGAAGACTACAATGATGGTGAACTTCTAGTTGCTTCATCAATGATTCTAAAGTAAGCGAGGAGTGGATACTTGATTCAGTTTGCACCTTCCACATGAGTCCCAATCGGGATTGGTTTACAACTTATGAAAAAAGATGTCTGAAGGTGTTGTTTTGATGGGAAATAATGCTTCATGTAAAATCGCGGTGTTGGAACAATTAAAGTTAAGATGTTTGATGGAGTTGTCGAACACTTAGTGACGTGCGGCATGTTCCGAATTGAAAAGAAATTTAATTTCGTTGAGTACTCTTGATTCAAAAGTGCAGATACACAGTGAAAGTGGGGTTTTAAAGATTTCAAAGGGTCCTTGTTGTGATGAAAGGGCAAAGAAAGATTGCCAAGTTATATGTTTTCTGAGGTTCTCATCATATGGTGATCAAATTGCCGCTTCCTCTTCCTTGTCGGATGATGATATTACTAAACTTTGGCATATGCGCCTAGGGCATATGAGTGAGAATGGCATGGCGAATTAAGCAAAGAGGACTTCTTAATGGGCAAGGAATTTGCAAACCGAATTTCGTGAGCACCTTGTGTTTTGGGAAGCAAAGAGAGTTCGATTCACTAGAGGAATCCATAACACGAAGGAAACGTTGGAGTATATCCATTACGATCGTGGGGGCTGTCAGAGTGCCTTCGAGAGGTGGAGCTAATTATATGCTAACCTTTATTGATGATTTTTCCGAAAAGTTTGGGCGTTCTTCCGAAGCGAAAAGCGATGTGTTTTCCACATTTAAGTCTTGGAAAATTATGATTGAAAAGCAGACGGAAAAGCAGATAAAATACCTCCGCATGCACAATGGCTTAGAGTTACATTACGATGAGTTTAATAGATTGTGCAAGTCGAAGGATCATGAGACACTTGACGATTCGTCATACTCCACACAAAAGCGGCGTTGCGAGCGAATGAACGAACGATCATGGAGAAGGTTCGATGTATGTTGTCAAATGCCAACTTACGAAGTCATTTTGGGCGAAGCGACCTCATCGCATGTTTTTGATCAACCGATCTCCATCCGCTGCCATTGAGAAAAGACTCCACAAGAGGTATGGTCCGTAATCCCGCTAATTATTACGATTTAAAGATTTTTGGGTGTCTGCGTATGCTCATGTTGATAATGGAAAATTGGAACCGAGATCCATTAAATGCGTTTTCTTGGTTATAAAGTGGTGTAAAAGGCTATAAGTTATGGTGTCCGAAAATAGAAAAGTTGTGATTAGCAGAGATGTTGTTTTTGATGAAACCGCTATGCTACCTAACTTATCTATTAAAGACTCTTCCAATAAAGAAAACCAAAAGCGGTGGAGCATCAGTTAATCCGAATCAACTCCTCAAGCCAATACAAAATTGAGAATAGAGTTGCTTCTTCACCGCAATACTCTATCGCCAAAAACAGGACAAGAAGAGAAATTAAACCTCCAAAGAAGTATGC